>NC_085137.1:233618621-233919938 GCF_035046485.1 Aedes albopictus
TTGTTGTTCGTTGATGTTGATGATATTGAGTAGATCACATAACATAAAAGCACCCGTAATTCCACACAGCAGTCACTCATCGGTTCCACTTTGGAAAACGGGAAAATCCTTCGGGGTCGTCCCGGAGCAGATTGTCATCTCAAATCACAGAGGATCATAGGTTCATAAGTTTATATTGTATACCATGCTTCCAGCAATACATTCTCCGTCTGTTGCTCAAAGCTAGCGAAAGATGCAAAAAGTTATATTTTAAAAAGCTTTTTTTCTATTATTTGTTCCCATCCTGGATGCCATCGTCGTCGGCCGGCATTCGCTCTGCAAGGATGAAGGAAATTGTAAAAAAAACTCACATTTCATCTCCATCATTTCAGGAGTCTTCTACTGCTCCGTGCATGCGTACCTTGTGAAGCAAATTTATATGGCGAAATAACAATGACATATCGTATCGCTTTTTTTTTTTTCTTCCTACCGACTCCTGTATCCTGTATCCTTTCCGCGTGGCAGCTGACTTCGAGTCACTGGTCTGAATGCAAAACAGGTTCTCCAGTAGCCCTCCAACCTCCCCCCGCCTCTTTCACTGGTTTTCTAATGGCATACCTACCTATTCTCTTTCAAACGACCATTTGTTTTCTCTCTGTCTTTTGCAGTTGTGCAATGTGAATCCATGCGCAAACGGAGGAACCTGCTGGACTACCGAGGAATCGTTTTACTGTGCATGCCGGCCAGGATTCACCGGGAAAATGTGCGAAGGTGAGTTGATTCATTTAGTTTTGCTTCAATTTTTGTATCTGAGAGAATTAAAGAAAATTATGAATTTAGAAGTTTAAAAAATTAATAGTCAGATTGTTGTTCATGGTAGGCATAACAAAGATGAGGGGTTGAAGGGCAGGCGTTGAAGCCATCCGATTCAACCATTGTCTTCAAAACGTTAATCGTCACTCAAGTGTACTGCTCGGAAGTCGTTTTGACTTTGACCACCCGGACTCGTCAATCTCTAATAAATCCATGAACAACAATAATGTAATCGAGAGTGGAGAGGCAGAGGGAACGGCATTGAACCCGTTCGCGCGAGGAGGACTTGCGAGTTCACCACTAGCAGGAGCTGGTGTACCCACCAGGGAGCAGGCAGCAGGAGGTTCAACGGGAGGAGCACGAGGCGACGCAGCACCGACTGAGGAAGCGCAGATAACTGGTGCGGATCTCACGCGGGGGTGCTGAACCGCAACAGGAGCGGTCTACCAAAGATTTTGGTAGTTGCTGAAAAGCCGAACAGCCGAACACGACGATGCAGCACGAAACCATGCAGCTTGCCGGAGCCGTAGCGGAGAGGCCAAACCGTCCTACGGCTCGAGCTCCATGGTCAAAACCTGCCGAGCAGACGCAACTCAAGAAGCATCCGGCAGAGGCGGGCGTAACCAAAGAAGAAGAAAGGGACGGCCAGTTTGAGTAACCAGGCAACCACGCCGGATACGAAACGTGCAAGGGGCAGGGAAATCAAGCCCCAAAAGGCCAACCCTAAGGGGAACGGTGGCCAACCGGACCAAGGGAAGGAAACCCCTTGAATTACGGTTGGAAAGAAGAAGTTCAGAAAAGTGAAACCAGCCCGTAAGCGCGAACGGAGAGTCCGGCAGACATGCACCTCGCCACGATCAAGCTCCCTGTAGGGGAGGTGAACAAGGCGACTCCAGTCGGCTAGATCACAGTAGGCTGGCCAGTGTGCCCGCTCAACATGTACGAGGTACCAGAGACGTGCTTCAAGAGCTTTGAGCGAGGACACAAGTCGTGGGCGTGTAGAGGATCTGACATGAGCAAATTTGGAGAAAACGCGGAGTAGAAGGCCACATTGCCAGGGAGTGTAACTCATACGATTTGCATGGCGTATTAGGACCACACGACGAGTGGGTCTAAATGTCCAGCAACGCGAGGAGGTCGAACCAACCGACGATAATGCAGTTTACACAACTATGCCTGAACAACTGTGAAGCCGCCCAACAGTTGTTGTGGAAGTCAGACATGCTCCAGCCTTAGATGAGGTCGGAGTTAATTACAGACATCGCCTAGTGACGTTGAGTGCCTTGGTCATCGGTGGAGACTTCAATCGCCTGTTCGATTGGGTGGGGTACTTGCTCAGCTAACGCGAGAGGCTGGACTCTACTCGAAGCTATGGTTAGAGTTGAACGTGGATGTCGCGAAAGTAGGTGACAAAAATAAATTGCAGTACGAACGGCGCAGAGTTCATCATTGACGTGGCCTTTTGGAGTCCGGATCCAAACCCTATCTGGGACTGAAGGTTGACAATGGATACACGCACAATGACCATCCGGCAATGCGATACAGGGTGGTACACGGGAGAAGACTGCCACTGCCGAAGGTCATCGACCGTCATCGAGGTGACCTCCCGCTTCGATAAGCCGGCTTTTGTTAAGCGATTGCTTATGGAGGGTAACACCTACGATCTGTCCAGCGATGATCTAGTCGAAACCCTAAGCTGTGCAAGTGACGCCGTAATGCCAAGGTGATCCCTACCCATAAATGAACGCAAACCATACTGTTGGTCTCCAGAAATGGTAGAATCCTGCTGGAAGGAGGAAGAGGATACAAAGAGCTACATAACTAGCACCGATGGGAGTAGAATGGAGCGAAGTGAGACCTACAGGGCGGCTAAACTGGCGCTAAGCAAAGAGATGAAGACGCGTAAGCAGACGTGCTTCGAAAATCTCTGCCAGACAGCTAACTTTTTTTTCCTGATGCTGCAGAAGTTCGTGGAAACGTTGTTCTCACACAACTAAATAAGACCAAAAAGAGGTCACCCGGTAACAAATGACGAGGTCACCGCAAATAGCGAAATCGCTTAAGTTAAACAAGGTTCCGGATCCGGCCGGTATCCCGACAGTAGCCATCAAGACAGCAATCGAGGCTAGCCCTGACATGTTCAGAATGGCTATGCAGATGCGCCAAGACAAAGGTGAATTTCCGGAGGGGTGGAAAAGAAAAGATTGGTTCTAGTGCCCAAGCACGGGAAGCCACCCGTCGGTATACAGAAGCGTGCTGAACACCACAGGGAAACTGTTGGAGCGGATCATTCTGTCGAAGCTGATAGTCTATACCGAGAAACCCGATGGCACTGGGCTCTTGGATAACCAGTTCGGCTTCCGAAGGGTTGAAGGGACGAATGACCGAAAGGTTAAAGTCCCTCTAAAAATCAAATACACACACATTCTGGAAGGGTCGATCGATAGTGAACGCTATAAGGGCTGTAACTAAAACGGCCGAATTGCGCTCCAAAAGAAGCGAACGGGAATCCACGCTGGACGTGAAGAATGCGTTGAACAGCGTCAGCTGGGCCGCTATCGAGTGCGCCATACACCACCTAGAAGTCCCGGTTAACCTAGGCCGGATACTAGAGAGCTACTTCCAGAAGAGAGCTATTTTCAGACACCGAGGAAGGGGGTACATCAGGGGCAAAGTATCTGAATACCAAGGTAAGAGATTCCCGCTAATATACACGGATTAGTGAGAAAATGAAAAAAGCAAAAAATAGTTATGAAGTTTGCGCTGATTTGTATGGGCACATCACTATTTAGCAAACTTTCTTAAGAAATTAAGCACTCCCATCTTAGAAACAATTATTTAATTCCACTGGATTAAATGTGACCTCCATGCAATAAAACAGGAAATATCGCCATTTGAAAATCGGTAACAATTTTTTTTAATTGGTTCTAAACATATTTTTTCAGCATTTAGAAACATCCAAACTAATAAAACTTCACAAACTTTGCTGAAATAATGACATTTTAGTGTAAAAACACCAACTTTTCATAACTAACGTAGATGTGTTGGTGAGTCTCATTTTTGACATTTGCGGGAATCTCTTACCTTGGTATTTAGATACGTTGCATCAGGGGTCCATTCTGGAACGCGGCGTATAATGGCGTATTGAGGATCACACTTCTACCAAGCGTAAAGCTAATAGGCTTTATCAATTATGACACATTCTACGGGCCCCGTATCATCAATACAAATTTTTCAAAGTTGAGTTACGGCATGTTCGACATTTTTATCACATTCTACATTACTTTTGTCATCCAAAAATGTATTCGACATGATATTAGTGTTACAATAAATATAAATTGAATGACGATTAAGATTAACATTAAAATCGTGATTTTAAGTCTTTTAGGCACACTTTTCATCCAAACTATCGTATTTTAAACACCAACACACTGATTTTTCAAAAGTCTTCCATCATTTGTAGATAAATGTATGTAGATTTTTTAGCATAAAAAGATTTTTAATCGGAAGACTTTACAACTCTGAAATTTGGCCGATCATAGTATGGGTTTTTATTGCGTTGTAACGTCACGAAAAATTAACATTTCTAAATTTTATTCAAATACGGAAAAAGTTACAAATATGAAATTTTGTATGCTCTTTGTACTCGAAAAGATCTTTCAAATGAGACTAAAAAAAAAAAGAAAATCGGTTCACGGAAGCCTGAGTTTCACCTGGTTGAAGTTTGCGTTGTAACGTCACGAAAAAAGTTCTGTAGAAAAGACCAAATCTTTCTGGCTTGGACGGCTTCTGAATTGGACAAACATAGTTCTATATTCAAAACAGTTTCGTTCTCGTTGTGTATGAGCTCTTTTTCGAGATATTGTTTATAAATTGCGAACCATTGCCGGTAATAAACTACGTAGACTTTTGAAGGACGGCGGGGAGATGGTGTTTGGCCAAAATCTACGATGTAATTGTTCTGCGATATTGTAAAATTTTTTAATCGTAATCTAGTACCACTCAAACCGAAAATTTCTGTGATATGAGTGGTCAACAGACGAAACACTGACGAAATTACAAAGTTATTAAGTTGGTCAAAGACTTACAGTTGATGGATAGTTTGAGAGAGAACTTACAAATTTTAAATTTCATACATATCAGGATGCCTTTTACATAGAAATACGATTTCTTCGGCAAAGTTGTTTGGTAAGTAATGGACTTGCAGTTGATTTACCAATAGATGCGAGATTTTGCCACTAGAAGACGTTAGTTTCCATTTTGCAAAAGCAGGCAAGCGATTAGAATTTCTTGAAAAGTATTCTACAAGCTGGAACTATTTTCACTTTGGACATATTGTATTCAAATCAAATTGTAATCAAAGATCAATATATAATTCTTAACTTTCAAAATTTTATTTGATTTGATTCATTTATTCCTTAGATATAAGAGTTAATAGAACACAGTCAAAAATATGATTCTGCTTAAAGCGCTCCATCTTTTTGTAGAGCTAACCAATCAAGTCCAAAATTGTAGATATTACAGATAACAAGATGAGGAACTATCAGTCAAAATTTGAGAATTTTTGTTATATTTTATAAAAAGTTTCGGCTTGTTGAATGTGTTTTGGGTAAATAATAAAATTGGCATGCTTTTAAAAACTTGCAATTACCACCACTGTGTGGCAGAAATTAATAACATACGGCTATTAAACTGAAAGTCTAGTGATCTACCAAACAACTTTAATGAAGCAACCATCTTTCCAATCAATCACGATCCTGAGATATGTAAAACTAAAAATGCGTATGCCCTCTAGCGCCTCCTAGTGGAAGGATTTGAAATCATACGGCCCATCAATTGAAAGTTCTTGACCAGCCAAACAATTTTGTCGAGAACACCAACTGTCTAAATTTTAGGATCTTGAAATATATGGGATGGATATTACGTCAGTGTTACATCTATTTTTGATATAACAAGAATCACCGACAAACAGACGTAACACATGCGAAATTGAATCTCATATGTATCTCGGGACTCTAATTACTTAGACTTTAGACATTTAGAATGTTGATGTCTTTGGAAAAGTTGTTTATCTTGTCCAGAATTTTCAGGTTAAAAGCCGTTTGGTTCAAGTTTCTAACTGATTAGTGGTAGTTGAAATTTTGAAAAATAGTGCACTTTATATTTATTCAAAAAATATTCAACATGTTGTAACTTCTTATAAAGTGCCCAAAGATTTTGCCAAAAAATAGTTTCTCAACTAACCAAAATTTGTTGGAAACTTTTTGAGAAATTCTAAATTATTGTAAACTTTTAATAAGCGTCTCCCAGTGTGTCTGAATCTCACATCCAATAGTGAATCAGCTGTAAGTTTTTGACTTATCAAACAATTTTGCCGAAGACACTAACTCTCTGAGTAATTATGACTCTGACATATATAGGATGGATTTTTTTTTGTCAGAATTAGGTCTATTTGTCTCTGGAATCACATAAATTGATGCCCCTAAGTGGTATGCAGATCCTCAGGTATGTCTTTGATTCAATAACTGCTCGCACATCTTAAAGCGTTTTTAATTGAATCAATGACATTGCATAAATTATTGAAAAAATGTTTAATTCGACGGCGTGATTAATTTTATGCTGCAAAATCTAAATACCTGGCGGTGCGGATATCAACGGTTTAGTCTTTGGGACAATATTAGATGAATATGGGTGGTACTAGGCCGAAGATGGGTACCATTAACCTTCATGAAGGAGTTTTCATACTGCTGATAGCAATAATTTAGCCTTCCGAGCCATTTATCACAAAACGGATTTTAAATAGAATAAAGTTGCTCTTGAAACAGTAAAAATAATGCAATAATATATTCATAAATTCGGGCAATTTTGTCTGATTATTCTGATTAAAAAATGATGTGGATTTTCGTGATGTTACAACGCGAGCAGAACCCTGTTTGAAAATGAACGGGCGTTGTAACGTCACGAAATGTAAAAGTCGATTATCCAAAAACGAATCCGAAATGTAAATGTTTTATTTCACTGCATTGAAGAACAAACCAATAAATTTCAATGGTGGGAGAAATTTTCAGTTTAAAATAAAAATCCGAGCAAATTTTCCAAGATGTTGGTTGCGCGGTAGAGGGGGTCGAATTCTAGCGCGTTGTAACGTCACGCTACAAATACGCATTTTAAACATTTTTTTCAAATGAAAACTAAATGTTAAACAGGTCAAACATATCGGAAATTTTACAAGGAATCTGAATGTGATAAAATATTTTGAGGTTTACAGTCGTCCTTATGAATGAGAGTACAAAATCTGACTACGGATGCGTAGAAACGTTGAAACGTCACGGTAGAATGTGCCTTATCTCGACGGCGTGATGAGTTACATGCCGAAAAATTTAAATATCTGGCGGTGCAAAATAACGGATCTCAGCGCGCTAGTCTTTGGAACAAAACTAGAAGAATATGGGTGATACTAAATCAAAGATGGGTGCCGGTGTCATTAACCTTCATGAAGAAGTATTCATACTATTGATAGCAATAACTTGGCCATCCGAGCCATTTATCACAAAACGGGTTTTCAATAGAATAAAGTTGCCCTTGAAACAGTGAAGATAATGCAATGAAATATTCACAAATTTGGGTTAATTTGGCTGATTATTCTGATTCTAACATGATGTGCATTTTCGTGACGTTACAACGCGAGCAGAACCCTGTTTGAAACTGAACGGGCGTTGTAACGTCACGAAATGTAAAAGTCGATTATCCAAAAACAAAACCGAAATTTAAATGTTTTATTCCATGGATTTGAAGAACAAACCAATAAATTTCAATGGTGGAAAAAAAATTCAGAATATCATAAAAATCCGAGCAGATTTTTTAAGATGTCGGTAGCGCGTTAGAGAGGGTCGGATTCTAGCGCGTTGTAACGTCACGCTACAAATACGCATTTTGAACACGTTTTTCTAATGAAAACTAAATGTTCAATAGGTCAAATATATCAGAAATTTTACAAGGAATCCGAATATGAAAAAATATTTCACGGTTTACGCTCGTTTCCATGAGTTATAGAGGAAAATCTGACTACGAATGCGTCAAAACGTTGTAACGTCACGGTAGAATGTGTCTATATTACCCTCGTGGTATACGGCGAGTCAATAGAGGAATTGGAACTGACAGCAGCTCACACGATATAGGCTTAATGGTGGACTAGATGAGGTAGAGACAGCTGGTACTCACACACCACAAAACGGAGGTGGTAGTGGTGAACAGCACTGCCCATAACTGCATATTTGTAACATTCGCAGTTTTTGTCAATATTGAGTTAATACCGGGGATCATCTCCAAATCATCAGTAGGCTCAGTGTACCAGTTATGGCTATAGTACCTCAAATTCGCCATAGTTGATTTTCAACTTTTAACGATGCAAATCATCAAGAAAAAATATGTGAACAATCGATCACATTCATAAAAGATGATTGCACTCATTCAAATTTCACATTTTGCTCAAATTATGATAGAAATAAATCATTTTCCTTAAAATTTTGGCTTCCTTGCACCCTATTTCGCCATAGTGTACCAGTTATGGCAAATCCCATAAGGAATGCATGTAAATAGTACGAAGTGGAACCGAAATTAAAAAGTATGTCTATAACTGGTACACTGCCCATAACTGCATAATTGTAACATTTGCATTTTTTGCCAATATTGAGTTAATACCGGGGATCATTTCCCAATCATCAGTACTTTCATCCACCCAAATGAACTTTTTAAGTTTGTTCTGCAAAATGTGAAACAAATACCAAGTCGTTTTGTCTCATTGGCTAAAATTTATGAATGTAACCGCATAACAGTCACACTGGAAATACACACTGGTGTCAAACGTAATATCAATCATATTTTGGTCTGATTAATTTTTTAACTATTCGTCCAGCATAAAAGAAGAGCTGTAGAAAATTTCATTGAAAAAGGATGAATTTTAAATTATTGACAAATTTTTGAAATTTCGTATCGTATCCATACTAGCGCATGTTGCAAACTTTAAACTCTATTTTGTACAATGCCTACTTTTGTCGAATGTGACTGTTATGCTGTTATGGGCAGTACAGGGTTCCTATCATTGGCACACGCCATAATAAATAGTAAAAGTGGGTTTGGCTAAGATATTATATTTTTCCTGTAAAGTATGAAAACATATCTATCATTTGACATATCGCCGACATTCGTTGGTCTTCTTCTTATTTTTGTAGAAGTAGTTTTCCTTAGGTAGTGCGATAACTGGTACAGGCACCCTACTTTCATCCACCCAAATGAACTTAACAAGTTTGTTCTACAAAATGTGAAATAAATACCAAGTCGTTTTGTCTCATTATCAAATATTCACGAATGTAACCGCATAACAGTCACACTGGGAATACAAACTGGCCTCATAGCAAACCGTCGATCATATTTTGATCTAATTAATTTTTAAACTATTCGCCCAGCATAGAAGAAGGCCCATAGAAGATTTCATTGCAAAAGAATTCATTTTGAATTTCTGCCAAATTTTTGAAATTTCGATCCTTTTCCATACTAACGCAAATTGCAAAATTTCAGCTCCATTTTCTCCAATGCCTACTTTTGTCGAATGTGACTGTTATGCAGTTATGGGCAGAGCAGGCAGTGGTCATCATGGGCGGGTGCATGATCAACTTCAAGCACTTACTGAAGTAATTGGGGATCATGATCGATGGCAAGCTGAGATACGCTAGTAACGTGGAACATGCTTGCAAAAGGGCAAGCATTGTGATTATGGCGTTGTCGAAGATGATGTCAAATAGCTCAGCCTGAGTCTCGAGTAATCGTAAGCTCTTCGCGAGTAACCGTGAGACAGATCGCCAGAACATCGTCTATATTGAAATGGCAGAGAAAATGGGATTGCTCCAGCAAGGGTAGATAAATACATAGGCTCATATCGAGCGTGTGTAAATGGACGAGCAGATGTGTACGGGGGCGAACAAGTATTATTCCGTTACTTCCACGTCTCACGATTCGTACATGAACTACAGAGTAAATGGCGGCCCGACCAACAATAGGTTGAGTTGGCACCCCCTCCCTATCCAGGGGCTTGAGTCCAACGGGTAGTCTGTAGTAGAAGCCAGGTCCCAATCTTCCAGGGGAGAGAGGAAAACTTAAGGCGGTAACTGGTGGAACACTTACCAAGACGTATACAACGTGGTCCTGGTTAAGTTGACAGCAGAAACCCCTCAACTATCAAGAAAATCAAAAGTAGATCAAATGAATTGTTTCAACGGTAACAGGTCAGGTAATTTGTGTATTACCTCTAGGCTGCGCAATACAACGACCATCACAGTTCTTACAGTATCATTCTATCGTCAGAATCTGTGTGGTGAAGAAATTGAAACAATTTAAGCCCTTTCCAAATGCCTTTTTAAGGCGCGGATCGACTAATTTCAAAGCAAGGTACAACAAAATGAACCAAACTGCTGCTTCTTTGGTCGTTTATCATTCCTTATCCCGGAAATTAATAGACTTCCTCAGTCGCTATAATCCAGACGATTAAATGTCCAATTAGTACGGCTTGGTCTCCGTGAGGCGAGCGAACGCAAGCTTTCCAGACTGAGCAAATGAAATATCGAAATGTAGGAGAGAAAAAAAAAAGTGAAACGAAAAACGTTCAGCCTGGATTCATTTGCCCGATATGTTGTAGGAGCCAAGTGCGCACCGAGAACGGAAGGAATCCTTGGTGATATATATCCACTAAATTCGTACCAAAAATTGAAACATAAATCAGTGGAAAGCCAATTTTTATTGCCCTGCACGTGGAGCATCGACTAGATAGGAAGGTGTACGCTTAGCGTAGAAGCAAATTTGAGGTGGAAACAGAAGAAGCAAGTAAGGGAATATTTTTCACATTCATAATCGAGAACTGCCGGAAAACTAGAATTATGGAGGAATAATACTCAATTATTTATTGAGTGTCGTAGCAGACGACAGAATTGGTCGCAGATTTCGATTCGAGGTAATTGACATTGAACATTTAAAGTGTACATACCTATTTTTACGATTCTTACTATTCTCAAGAAATGTGTTACATATTTCCATTTGGTTCAATTCATGATAAGTAACCTTATTTGATGGCACCAAGCCTAGGAGTCCTCGCAGCTATTTACCTTCGAAATGTTACGTCGCCAATTATGTACGACTTATGCAGCCAATTACGAACCATTAATTTGAGACTCGGCAATCAGAAGCTCATTACTTGGCGCTTCGCCATTATCCTATTTCAATCGACCTCATTGCACCACTGACTGCAATAGAGGGTACCCTCCAACAACTGCAAATGTACTAATCTCCCTGTTTCCCGTGTGTTTTGCCTTTGCGTGCCATTTCAGAGAACTTTGTAATCGACACGGTTGTCAGCTCGAGCGAGATGCTGTCGGACAGTCTTGGTCAGAACGGTGCCCACGGCGGTGGATTGCACTTGGACGGCAGTAGCACCTTGTACGGAGACTCGGAGAACCACATCGGCAAGCGGGGCAGTGCAATCGAGCTGCACAACGCGTACATCGCTGCGGGAACGTTAGCGGCTGCCATTCTAATCGTGGTCGTTGTGGTAAGTTGGGTTTCGGGTTGCATATTGCGTGGGTATGTGGCGTGGCAGGTCAACCGATTTTAGAGTTATTTAACAGAGATAATTGATATTTGATTTGAAAAGTGTACTAGTTCACATACCATAAAACTCATGAAAGAAAACATGTTAAATATTCGATTTCTAATTATTTTCAAGCTTCTATTACTTTTCACACTCACTCTAATAAATTTTACGCTGCTTTTTTGTTTTATGCATTTGCCGTTTTCTTTTCCCGTTGTCACATGACGGAAATTGGCGAAAACTTATGCCGCCCACTAGTTGCATAAAACCACCGCATATTGTTCCAAACCAAGCTTTTCTACGTCGTTGTGCCGTTTAAGGTTGAAGGATTCGTCATTGACATAATCGTCATCATTGAAAATTTTAAAGCAGTTTTCTCATTCAGAACTGCATTTTCTGCAGTGAAAATGTATTCACTGAACTCCATTCTGCACCCGCAACACAGTGAATAGCCGGACCCGTGGCGTAGTGGCTACACGTTTGCTTCAAAAGCAGATGGTCATGGGTTCGATCCCAGCCCCGGCACTTTCGTCAGTTGCTCTTTCCCCTTGAGAGCAGCTGACACTGACCCTCTACTGAGCCAATGACTCAAATGAACTCAGATACTTGTACATCGGCGAACGGCAACCCACAATGGGCCCCCCAATCGGACTGGAAATAGGAATAACCAACAGCACAACATCAATATCCTCGTGCTCATCATTCTACCATGATAGAAAGTGAAAGCAGCGCAGCGCTACGGCAACCAGTTCGATGTAGTATAATTAGACTAGAATACATTTAGGCGCTGTACAAAGTGTATGCACAGCTTCCAATTGGAATCGCTCACGCAGTGCCCTAGTGGACAATAGAGCTGTAAATTATGTTAAGTGATTGAAGAATAAAAAAAACCAGCGAAATATTTAAAAAAACACAGTGAATACATTTTCACCATGGAAATTTCAGTTTTGAACGAGAACACTGCTTTCGAATTATCAATGATGACGATAATATCAATGACGAATCCTTGAACCTTAATGCTGCGTTGGATTTGTTTATTTTCTGCCTTTGCCATCGCTCACCGTTGAGTCACGTACCAAACATAGGATGCAAAAGGTGGCACTAGGCGGAAAGCATTTTCAGGTGTGTGTAGCATTTTTGCCAAAGGTTTACCCGTAGCAACTTCGGGGATTTCTTCTGTAGTTTTTTCGAGATTTCTTGCAAGGATATCCGTGGAACTTCCGGTTTCGCGAGTATTATTACTACAGTTTCTCCTGTAGATCCTTCCAGAATTTCTGTCCTAGCTCATCATGAGATTGTATCCTCTTTAATACCCCACATTTCTCCCAGGTTTTCTACATGAACTCCCTCCGATATCTTTCTAAATCACTGAAATTTCTCATTATGCCATGAACTAGAAGTCCTTTAATTTAATACGAGCATAAGTTAAAACATTTCTTAGAAAGAGGATATGTTGTGCAAAGATTAGGTCATTGCTTTGAATGAAGGAGCTTATTTTGCCAGAGCAGGTTGTGTTCTTGGGGGTTTGAGATGGGTCTATTAAACCTCTTTCGGCATTAGAGTCATTTTTTGACCCAAACTGTATACTACGTCAGCGAGCTGCTGCCAACGTGATGCCAAAGGAAGGTGAAACTCCCTGCAAAGCTCTGAACCCCACTGGAATACTCTTGAACACCCCTGGAACACTACTTGGGGTGTTCATAGAATATTCCAGTGGGGTTCAGAGCTTTGCAGGGAGTTTGAAACGATCTAATACCTCTTAAAACACCTCTAAAATGGCTTTAAATCTTAAAAATAAACATAAACATTCCTAAGCCCCTGAGATCGAAATCACCTGAAACCACTTGAAACTCCCCTGAAGTTCCCTGGAACTCCTAAGAACATTCCTGATATTTCTAGAATTTTCAATTAAACTGCCTTGGAAAGCTCTGAGCCATACTGGAACATTACTGAAACACCCCTCAAACGCTCTTGTATCTCTTGAAACTCCCTGAAATGGCTTTAAACCCTGACCGAAACCCCGTGTAACTTCCTATAACATGTCCCAAGAATGCCCTTGGAATGTCCCTATATCTTGAAACCCCCTGAAACTCTTGGAACGCACCTGAAACCACCTAAGACTTCCTGAGCGCCCCGAAACGCAGTGAAACGCCGTGAAACGTCCCTGAAACCCTCTGAAATGTCCCTCGAACCTCCTGAGACCACCTGAAAGCCCACCGAACACCTCTGAAAGGCCGTAAAGCCTTCTGGAAATCTCATCAATCTCCCTTATAGTATCCCTGAGACTTCCTAAAAGCTCCTGGAAAATTCCTGGAACGCCCCTAAAACCTCCTGGCGTGCTACTGGAACGTGGTGAGACGCCCTCGATATTCCACAAAATTTCCCTGTGACCTCCTGAAACCCTCTGGAACGCTCTCAATCCCCCTAAACTCCCCTGAATCCCCTAAACTCCGACTCTTAAACGACCTGGACCACCCATGGAACGTCCATAGCAACCATCAGGAACGTCTCTAAAGCCCACTGAAGCCCCCTACAACATCCCATAAACTCCCTGGAAAACCCTGAAAAGCATCTGATACCCTCTGAAATACCCTGATAGCTCTCAAAACACCTGTAACCTCCTGGAATCCTCTGGGCAATTCCTGGAATACTTCTAAACCATATAAGACGTCCGGAACGACCCTTTTTTGTCTGTATTAACGAGATTTTTAACCCTAGGCTAGTTCATCTCGGGACCCACGCTTCATTTCCCTTCCAAAGGAAGAACCCAGATTTTATGAAAATGTCGGAAGTGGGATTCGATCCTAGGTACTCAGCGTGATAGTCTTGTGTTCTAACCATCACACCAGGTCCGCTCCGGAATGACCGTGAAAGCTCCCAAAACCATCTAGAGCGTGTCAAAAACTTAATTAAGCGATCCTGGTACCCCTTGAAACCTCGAGGAACATCCTTGCAATCCCCCTGAAAATCACTGGAACTTTCCTGAAACGCCCTGAAAATCCGCTAAACCGCTCTTAAAGTCTGATCCTGAAACTCCTGAAATGCCCTGAGTCACCCATGACACTCTTGCAACCCCCTTGAGCATCCCTGAAACCCCTAAAGTCCGCTGAAACACCCCTGAAACCTCCTAGAACCCCCTGTAATACATTTGAAACATATTGGGACGATCGTGCAACCCCCAAAAACACTATTGGCCATCCAAGAAACTTCCCCAAAAAATACCTCAGAACGTCTCTAGGATCCCCTCTGGACAATCCCTGGAATGTCCCTAAATCAATGATGCAAATGATCACCTCACTAGTGCTCATCACAACTCATCAACTGTATATTTATCGCGTGCGATTGACCTGTGCACTGATCAGCGATGACCAGCAGCAAAGAGGGGGCAAAACGAACATGATGTAAATCACAAACGATTTTGCACACATCTGACTGTGCCGTCACACGCTCGCCCGAACAGCCGAACCATACCGAATAGGTTGGTTTGCGAAGCTACGGCACGAACGCTCGACACGCACACAGAAGCAACATTCGCATGTACCGATACCATACTAATAAAGCTTCCAGCCAACGATGCTTCGCGATAAGCTCTCGAAAAGCATCGAAAGCGATGAAAAGAGATGCTTGGCTAGAACGCAACGGCTCAACGGCGAAAAGGAAGAGTCAACTATGCTGAGCAGTGTTGTTACCGGATATTCTGTTGCCCTTGAAATTCTAAAAGGATATTATAATTTGGTACTCACCGGCGGCTCTTCCTATGCTGTGGGTCGTACCTGAAATAAAGCCCTTCCTTCTCTAACTGACTAATAACTGTTCGATTACCTTTTTAAGCAATTATCATTTTATTATCGTCCCCATTTTCCCCCCTCACATCAAGTAATTCTTCGTGCACATGCTGTCCGTTGGGGCCACCCGCGTCACTGGAGCGTTTCACTACGAGGCCTCGCTACCTTCGATTCCGCTGCACCGAACCCATTCTTCAGACACTTCCAAACACTCGTCGAGGTCTCCGTACGGCAATCCGTGAGGGGACTCGCGGCAGTCCAGTAAACCGTCACAGTTCACCAACATACATTAGACAGCGCGATATTGGTTCGCGTTATATCACCATTGGTCATTGCACGTGCCTACCAGTGTAGGTTGTCATAATCCTCCCGTGTACACTGTTCCGCCGTGCCCACCCCGAGACAGTTTGGAACCCCGCACTACGTCAGTACTTCACCCCCTACAATGGCCGGTCGTTCCGCCGGGCCCACCCCGAGACACTTTGGAACAACGCTTCGATTGTTCCCGAAATTTCTGTGCTATTCGAACACTGGGGCAACCTGGCTACCAACTACAACTCGGACTAGGTACTGTGGGGATTGTCACTCGCGAAAACTTTGGCCAGCTCGTGATTACGTCGATCGAACAACGGCCCGTCGTTCCGCCGGGCCCACCCCGAGACACTTTGGAACAACGCTCGATTGTTCCCGAAACTTTTGGCCGTCACACTGACCGTCTTCTTGGGCACCTGGCTACCGACTACACTTCTGATTCCTGGTGGTTACCGGTCGAACCGGCTGTCTTTCGACGGTCTTTGTGCGGGAATAGTACTTTATCAATGGGGTTGCTACTAAGCACGCGGTCGAAGGGAATCACTTGTTCTTAGCACTGGGTTTTATATTCTTTTTGGAATTCTATTTCCCGGCGCGCGAGTATTGGACGTGTTGCTCGCTTGAAAGTACACACGGGACTGTCTGGGTTCGGCTGCCGTGTTTGGTGCAGACTCCAGAGATATCTTTTCTCTGTGATCCTCTCCATCTGATGATCTCTGCTCGGGAACCTTAAGCTAGGGAGTGTGTGCAGTGGAGTATTGGTTTTTGCTGCTACCACAAGCGTGGCTCTGGGTGAGTGTGTGTCACCCTTTCGGGGACCACTCGTTCTACCGCAATGCATTGGGTCTTTGCCTCTTTTCGGGTTTTTAGTTTTGTTGTATTAAACCAATACTCTACTGTACACAATCCTCTGTATTAGTTCCCTTGGTCACGTCAAACACTTGAAAGTGGACCGTGCGACCATTCAGTGATATGATACCAGTATCAGTGTTGAGTCCGTTCGTGTGATACTCGTATGGGAGGTTGATTGAATAAAGCGAGGATGGGTGAAAACGTATTCGTTGTCGAAAGCAAATCGCATCATTTCGCGAATGTTTTCATCAAATAGCAAGCTTGCCCTAAATTACTTGAAGCTTCATGTAACACACCTGAAGCTCCATGACAACGTCGCTGGGACACTCCTGAAACCCCCTGTAAACCCGCTGAGCCCTTCGTAAACTCCAACCCTGATGCCGACCGTGGATCACCCGTGGAACGTCGCCACAACCCCCTGGAGCATCTCTGAAACCCCTTGTAGTCCGTTGAAACATCTCTGGAATCTCCTGGAATGCATCTGCTACCGTACCGAAGCATCGTGGAACAATCGTGAAACCGTCTCAGATGGAAACGCCCCTGCAACTCCCCAGAACGTCTCTGAATCCTAAAAATCCCTAGAACTTCCCTGAAATTCTCTGAATCCCCCTGATAACCCTGGAACCCATTTGAACATCTCTAAAACTATCTAAATCCTCCTGGAACTCCCCTGAAACTCCACCAAACCTCCTCTGGGACATTCTTGAAATCCCCCGTAAATCCGCTGAAGCCCCCGTAAACTCCAACCATGGAAATCCCTGAAACATCCTGGATCACACCAGCAACGTCTGAAAGCTCCTGCAACTCCATTAAATCTCGCAGGAATCCCCTTTGAACCCCCTAAAATGTCTCCAAAACCTTCTGGATGTCTTTTTTTTTTTATCTGTATTAACGAGATTTTTAGCCCTGGGCTAGTTCATCTCGGGACCCACGCTTTACTTCCCTTCCGAAGGAAGAACTCACATTTTTGTGAGTTTGTCGGGAGTGGGATTCGATCCCAGGTCCTCGGCGTGATTTCTGGATGTCTTAAAAAGAGATTCCAGAAAAGTTTTGTATTTCAGTATTGTTCCTAGGAAGTAAAACCCGTTAAATCACCCTTAGCTCTCCTGGAACCCCTACGGCATCCATGAGTGTCATGAAACGCCTCAAAAATCCCTTTAAAATCCAGAGAATGCTGCTGGTTACCCCCTGAATTCTGCTGAGACCTTTTAAGTTCTAAGTTCTAAGTCACCCCAGAAACCTCATGTGACCTCCTAAAACGCCCCTCAAATCTACAGGAATTTCCATGATGGCCTCTGAAACCCTCTGAAGCCTCCTAAGATAACCTGGAGCGTAGCTGAAACCTGTTCTGGTGAACTAAGCTCCGTTAGTTAAAGCCCAGGCGCAATTTATGCACAATATTCTCACGTTTAATGTTTTGTTTGGATTTTTGCACTTTTGCATTTCAAGTATTACCACTTCATGGTATAATAAAGGTTTCAGATTCAGTGCACTAGATAGCTCTCTGATTAATAAAGGGCATTAATGAATTCATAATAAGTTGAATAAATTGAACCTGCATAAAACATGTTTGTTGTATTGAAACTTCTAACATTGTTTCGTTCGAGATATGAAAATTCGCAAAAAAAATCCTTCCATTCAGTCCTCCCGTTAATTCTCCCAGAGGGTTTCTCGGGATTTCTCTTTCGGTAATTTGTTGCGCAGATTTTCCTGCAATTTTTCTTCCTGTTTTTCTCCCGGCATTTCTTTTCTGAATTTGCTTCCAAGGTTTCTTGTAGGGATTTTCGTGGAATTGACGGAAGAGTTTCTTGCGGAGTGCCTTAAATATTTTCTCCAAGATTTCCTTAAGGTTTCTCTCCAGATTTTTTCCTGGGATTTCTACTGGAATTTCGTTCAGAATTTCATTCAGAGTTTTTTTTTTCCAATACTGAAACTTATCCAAAGTTTCTTTCGGTATTTCTTCAGAAATTCCCTTCTATTATTTCTAAAAAGGCTCTCCTAGGCCCAGCATATCTTTCCAGTTTTCTTTAATGCATATTTCGAATATCTCTCTCCTGTATTTCTTTTGGAAAATCTTACAGAGAGTTTCTTCCGGGCTATTCCCCAGTACTTTCTAGGTTTAATCACCGCATGACTTTATGATAATTGAATTTTATTGGCTTTTCTCGGTGAACGTAATACTACTCGAAGAAGAAGTAAAATCCAGTTGGCAAGAAATAATGAAACTCGGTTCGAGTAAGATCATTTGGACACAATAGGAGCATACGAGATGAAAGCGCGAAAAATCAAATAAGTAACGTTCGCTCGATATGAATCTCTGAACAAGTGTCACAGATCGATAGAACCGAAAGCAAAGCCGAACAACATTTAACAGATCACAACCACGATCTTTTTGCCTGTCTAGGGCTAGTAGTCATCATCAAACTACTAGTACCTAGCCGTTCAACACGAGAACGTTAGGAAAAGGGGTCGTCGTTGTGATTGTGTTGTTCAATTATGGCCCTCTGTTAATTTTCAACTTCTATTCAATTTCTCTCGTCGCACACTTGCGATTCTATCCACCGTTTCTTTCATTACTTTCGTTACTCCCTTCTTCTTCGAGTAGTATTACGTTCACCGAGAAAAGCCAATAAAGTTCAATTATCATATTCCCCAGTAGTTTTTAAAAACTACAAGGGTATAACCCTAGGGGTTGTACGAAAGGGTGACGTAGGACTACGATGATTTGGATTCTTGTAGAAAGGATATTATATCCTAGAACTATATAAGTTCCTTACGACGGAGGTTATTTGCTGCAAATTACTCTTTCATGTTCCTTACTCCTTCCATAAGCATTTCAAACGATTTTGCAATGGCCGTTAATTTCGCAAGACTGCTGCCAAGTCCTGTACCAATTGACCATTTAGTCCTTTTCAGAACTGCCGATAGAGATTTCTTTCAAGAGTTAATCATTAATTTGTGCATGGCTGCTTCGTACAAGTAGGTTTTGAAATGTTGGAATTTACGTGTTTTCACTTTCTAGGAGAATTCGGTAACTGTTTAAATTGGATTTCACGAAACCGAAATCTGGTCAACTTTCAGAAGGGATTTATTCGACGATGGTGCTGTCTCCGATGTCAAAATTTAAATTCATGCGGGACCGGGTAGGCTCTGATGAAGTAAATAATGATTCCCACTTGATGTCCATGATAAATCCAAGGGACCGTGGGCCTCCAAAGACTGGGGCAACCGGAGACCATTCCCCAGTAAACGATATTGTTATTGCTGCAATTAAAATCCTGAATGAGCGCAACGAGGCGTCCCTACAGGGCATCAAGAAGTACACCGCCCATAACTATAAACGCGATACTAGCACGGTTCTTCAAGAAGGGCCTGAAGAACCACGTTCGGCGAGAAGGGCACGTTGGTTGGTGAAAAGGCAGAAGAATAAGAAGAAGTAGTTGGAAACCGATCGGCGAGAGGAAAGCCATGGCTATCAATTTTCCAAGACTGATGCCAAGTTCCCTACCAATTAACCATTCAGTCCTTTTCAGAACTACCGATAGAAAATTAACTCAAGAGTTAATCATTAATTTCCGCACGGCGACTTCGTAGTAGTTGGTTTCGAAATGTCTACACTTACTTTCTAGGAGAATTCGGTAATAACTGTTGCAGAAAATTCAGAATTGTAGCCCTCACAAGGGCTGTTTAAATTTGGTTTCGCGAAACCAAAATGTGATCAACTTGCAGAAGAGATTTGTTCGACGATGGTGCTGGCTGCGATGTCGAAATTTTAATTCACGCGGGACCGAGTTAGCTCCGATGAAGTGAATAATAATTATTCCCAGTTGCTGTCTTTCTATCCGCTACCGCACTGGGAAAATGCGAATAAGCCACCGCCACCTGCTCGGTTGCCGGCGGTGCGCCTACCGCGCCTAGCGGCGCTTTTGCAGTGGTTTGTTTCAAAATGTCGGCACTTGTTGAAAATTCGATATTAACTCCTGTGGAAAATTCGATTTCTAGCCCTCAGAAGGACTGTTTAAATTTGATTTCGCAGAAGGAAAGCTGCTTGAAATCCTGGAGATCAGTTGCTTGTCGAATGGTGCTGGCTCCGATGCAAATCACGCCCGCTCCGAAGATGAGTATTTGGCGGTGCTTCGATTTCACCGCCGCCGCTACTGCTCGGTTGGCAGCGTTCGTCCATCTGCCGCGCTCGACAGTGTGGAGAAGAATGGGAAAGCGAAACGCAAAAGCGCTCTCGCCGACCCCACCGCACTCGATGACGCACAGAAGAATACTGAGCGAAAATGAGAAGAAGATTTTAATTTATACTCCACGAGCGCTCCGCTGATGCGTTCTCGTCGAGGCATCGAAGAAGACTGATGGAAAATGAGAAGAAGCAGTTAGCTTATGTACGCCGCAAAAATTTGGATTCCCCTCTCGCACGTGATTGGCTAGACGAGAGAGGGGTTAAAATCAGTGATGCCATGCAGATTTACCTGCAACCATAGAAATGTAGCACAAGTTAATAGTTATTAAATATTAAACATTATTAAAGTATTGCTAATAAGTAGACTGCTCATTATCTATAAATTATCTTTGACAATCTATGCTTCATACGATTTTCTTGAAGGCTTATTGGCCAAATCAGTGTAAATTAATCAAATTATTGCGATGGAAAATTATATTGAAATTTGGCAACACCGGTCAACGATTTTCATTTTCATTCTTCAATCCTAAATGTTCTATGCGTTGAAGAAAATTGATGGTTTTAATGCTCTTCATAGATAATTTAATTTAATTTAATGATTTAATATCACTCTACTTTGGCAGATTCAATATCAAATCTATCATAGATGCAAGAAAGTGCGATTTAATTTTCACACGACGCATTCGTTCAAGTTGGTTTTGAAATGTCGGCACTTTCTAGGAAAATTCGGTGACAACTCTTGCAGAAAATTCAGAATTGTAGTCCTTACAAGGACTGTTTAAATTTGATTTCACGAAACCATAATGTGGTCAATTTTAGGAAGGAATTTGTTCATCGCAGATGCTGGCTCCGATGTCGAAATTTCAACTCACGCGGGACCGGGTTAGCTCCGATGAAGTAAATAATTATTCCCAGTTGCTGTCTTACCCATCCGCTACCGCACTGGGAAAATGCGAATGAGCCACCATCGCCACCTGCTCGGTTGCCGGCGGTGCGTCTACCGCGCCCAGCGGCGCTTTTGTAGTGGTTTGTTTCAAAATGTCGGCACTTGTTGAAAATTCGGTATTAACTCCTGTGGAAAATTCGATTTCTAGCCCTTAGAAGGACTGTTTAAATTTGATTTCGCAAAATCAAATCTGCTTGATCACTTTCTTCGACGATGGTGCTGGCTCCGATGCTGGAAGTGCAAATGACGCACGCTCCGATGATGAAAATTTGATTTCACCGCCGCCGCTACTGCACGGTTGGCAGCGTCCGTCCGTCTGCCACGCTCGACAGTCTGGTGA
Organism: Aedes albopictus; assembly: GCF_035046485.1. NCBI lineage: Eukaryota > Metazoa > Arthropoda > Insecta > Diptera > Culicidae > Aedes > Aedes albopictus. The sequence continues at coordinate 233,640,474 of NC_085137.1, forward strand.
AGAATGGGCAAGCGAAACGCAAAAGCGCTCTCGCCGACCCTCCGCACTCGACGACGCACGGAAGAACACTGAGCGAAAACGAGAAGAAGATTTTAATTTATACTCCACGGGCGCTCCGCTGATGCGCGCGCTCTCGTCGAGGCATCGAAGAAGACTGATGGAAGATGAGAAGAAGCAGAATGCTTTTATACCGCAAGGAAAAATCTAAAAATGTGCTTGCACGTGATTGGTCAGTGAAAAGATGGGTCAACAATTTTCAATTTTTCAATAGTTTATGATTGAAAATAATAACTTTCAAGAATTGTAGAAAATTGTTGTGCAGTTTTCCCATCGATTCAAGCTATAATCCGAAAAATCCATCGATTAGTTTTTGAGTTATTAACGTTTGAAATCTTTCATAATTTCGTTACATGCTCGATTTCTGGTTTTTGCAAAGTGTACCCCGGTATAGAAAATAAAGACGTAGTCCTACGTCAAAACTTTCTCTCAGAGTTCACCTCGAGATCAGAGTTGCACTCTGTCACTGCCAATGGCAAGCAAATATCTGATTTTGGTAGGCCAGCTGCGATCCAAGTCAGCATGCGCTCTGTTGAGTCACCGTCACTTTCTTTGTTCCACGCGACGAGCTCTGTTAGAAGTTTTTGAAAAAAAAAAACTATTGGAGGCCCGGCAGTATGTCCGAAATCCATTCCAGGTGGGACTCTGTCAAAAATTTTGAGAGGAATCCCGGGAAAAGTGGGTATGTTTAGCAGCGTCAGTCGTCTAGGCGTTTCGTAAGCTTCGCAGTGTGGATTCGATTCCCGCTCCAGTCGGTGAAAACTTTTCATCAAAACGGAAAATCCTGGAAGAAAGCTTCGGAATATAAGAGTTTAGGAACTCCTGTAGAAAAAAATACGGGAGAATTTCTGAAGAAAAATTCTATAAAACTTATTGCACAAACTCTTGAAAAAAGAAAAACCTTTGAAAATATGTTGTAGAAAATTATTTAACTTTGATTTATCTCCATATGGCAGGAAGTTTGGAAGAAATTGTTGCAGAAATCTCGAGTGGAATATTGAAAGGAATTCTAGGAAATATATAAAACAAATATTGCAAGGAACTCCGGGACAATACCAAAAAAAACTTCGAGAGCAGTTCCGAAAAATCTCTTGGAAGAAATTCTTGAATGATTAGACATGAATAAAACAAAAATGAAGCAACTCCCGTTTTGATCTCGGTACGGAAGAAAACCTAAACTTTGAAGTTATCGTTAAATATTTATTCAGTTTCATTTCACAATGTAGTTTCTAACTACAAATTCCAGCTCAGAATGTGTTTTCTTAGTGACCTTCCGTTATTCGCTGGAATAGAAAAAAACACAAACTTTCCACAACGAGAAAGTAGAAACTTATGCTTCAATATTTCACCTCGATTTTCTCTGCCCTTCCGACAACTTTAGCAGAAAGAGCAAGTCGAAAAAAAAAACAACAGAAGAAAATTCCATTTCCAGCACATTTTCAAGTCTTGGCGCATGTTTGGCGGATGGTCATGCGACCCTAATTCGAAAGAACACCAGCCGGAAGCCGGAAACACCGGAACGGAGAGAAAAGCGAAGTCAAGTAATGTCATGAATCATTCACCCAAGCCGCCGCGGCAGGGAAACGTGACACAGACTGTCCCGGGTAGTGGATGAATATGACATACAGATGAGTTTGTCAGGAGGGAGGGAAGGTGATGAGAAGGAAATGAAGTAATTTTCGGTTGGCTAACAGAAGGGCAGGGTGAAAGTTATTAAAAATGTGGAGAGTGAAAACTTTGGGAAAGTTGCGCAACTTTAGAATGTTAAGAACGTGCTTTTTCTGATGTGGGTGAAGGTGATCACGTCGGCACCGTTACTTTTAGTTGTTCTGATATTGCTTTATTCATCTACTGCTACGAATGAGAGCTTTTAAGATTGATCACGTTTTACGGAAGAAGTTAAGTTAGGTTTAGATTAAGTTTAAACATATTTCTCACTTGCTTGTGAACAACAAAGCCTTTTTCTGTTATGAGTATCAATGGTATCAATACTATACTACCAAACTGGAAACCATCCCAACAAAACTTTCCTGGAAAACAACTAAAACAGCGACAGCTCATGTAAATGCTAATTGTATCTTACTCCTATAGCTTTTTCACCACATTCATATACATACCTAGAACAACACAATGACAATTGTCCCTAACCACCTCGTGCTCCAGCTGACATAACATCCACCCAGCCAGTCGCTTTTTCCCAGCGTGTGTTCAATGATGCTTCAAACGGTAACGACTAGTTTCACACCCGATGTGGTGCCCAAAGAGAGAACACTATCGGTTACGATACTTTGCCATTGTCGAGTCCGATACTATCAAACACCTCTATAGAATGGTCTATGTTCTAGATAGGTTGTAGTTAGATAGCAGTAGATAGAACTTTGCAGGCTGGTTCGAGCGTATCCTTCTCTGGACAGGAAAGCGCACCATGTGGACGACGGTCGTAAAACTTTCCGAAACGCCCCTATTTATGGTGGTGGTTATTGTTTTGTAAATTTTAATTAAAATTTTTGCGCCACTGTTTCTTCTCCACTTTGGGGTGCATTTCCGTGCTGGCTTTTGTGAGGCTGCTTCCCTTGGATGCAAAATTGGGGGCCCTGTTCTCGCGAATGAACAAGGGTCAAGTGAATTGAACCAACTAGGTTGCTGGTTGTTGCTGGTGGACAGCGAAGAATGGATCGCTACGGCTCGAATTGGTTGGTTTCCGGAAATCGATGAGCTTTATACACAAAAGTGGCACATTATTATCACCCAGGGGATTGACTGGATTATTTGCATATTAAGTTGGTAACTAAAGGATGTCGATTAAGTTAGTGAGATAATCATCGGCTTACAATCAGATTACATAAAGAGGTTATCTTCGCACTTTAACCACCGAACTGACAGCTTTATTGATTGATATAACCGAGATTTGCACTTCCTGGATTTCAGGGGAGCAAAATGCTGTATATACGATCACTCCAAAACTAGATTTTAATAGAAACCTCGAAGGGTCAAGTATTCTATGCTAATCAACTCTGGTCTATGTTTAACATCATTGAATCCAATATCAAACGGGTATGTTTACAAACATCGGAGGAACAAATCTAACGAAAATTACAATAGATTGTAGACAGAGCCGTAGCGTGCGGTTGGCTAGGTTGGCCCCCGCCAAGGGTGCCAGTCTCAGTCTCAGAGGGGCGCCGAAAGGCCTAAGGCTAGAAGAAAACAGGATGATGCCAACGTTTTCTTGAAAGACTTAACTATTTTCAGTATTTACCATGATATTATCTGGGAAATTATCTACTATTTAAGTTTTTATAACGAGCAAAGCGAAAACAATATGCTTTCAAAATTTAACTGAAAGTTTCTTTCTGAAAATTCCTAAACATTCTCACTGGGGGATGTCTTGAAGGAGTTTCGGCAGACATTATTTCAAAAAATCATTCAGTGATTAATTGAAAATATTCTTTAAGGAAATCTTCGAATATTCCACAGATTCCTTCGAAAATTCTTCATGCTTATGTTTCTCAAACTTCTAGTTCATATTTTTTCCTGGGTTTCTCCTGGAATATCTCCAATGATATTATTTCAAAAAAATCCAGAGTTTCCTTCAGAACTTCTTATAGGTATTCCCGCAGAATATATTTAAGGATTGCTTTGAATCCCTTCAATAGTTTTCCCCATTAATTTCTCCATGGATTCCTATAGGAAATCCAGCAGAGGTTCCTTTAGGAAATCCTGCAGAAATGCATCTGTTCATTCCTTCATCAATACTTCCAGATATTTCTTTCAGAAAATCGTCTATAAATTTCTTTAGTAATTTGACCAAAATTTCCTTCAGAAAGTCTTTCATAGATTTTTTTAGACAGAAGAAAGCTCTAATATCGCTAAGAAAACCTTACATTGATTCTTTCGGAAATTGTTCCAGAGATTGCTCCATCCATAGATCCCTTCAGGAACTTCTCAGGTACATCTTCATTAAACCTTCAGGGGTTTTTTTTTTCAAAAAAGCTTTTGCAGAGATCCTCCAATAATTTAGCAAGTGTATTCTTTTAGAAATTCTTCCAGTGGTTCTCCACAAATTCTTATGAACTACTTCAGGAATTCATAAAAGAATTAATATATGAGTTCCACTGAAAATTCTTGCTGAAACGTCTTACGGATTTCCATATGGACCGAACATTCCAGTAGAATTACTTCAGAGATCCCTGCATAATTTCATTCAGTTGTTCTAGCAGGAATTCTTCCAGAGATTCCATCGAAAACTCACATTGAATTTTATTCAGAAATTTTTCCTGGTATTTATCCATGTACTTGTTTTATCTAACGATTACTAAAAAAAAGTCATAGAGATCTTCTGGAAAATATTTTGATTAAACTTCAGAAGAAACCTGTGCTAAAGTTGTTGGAAAATTCTGCTAAACTGATTCCATTAATCGCCGAAAATCGGTAGAACAGATCGTTTGAGGTATCCTGACAACCCCTGAAACTTCAATAAGTATTTTTCAAAACAAAATTTAGTTAAACAAAAAATACAGAAAAGAAAACAAATATTGTAAGATATCTAAAAGAAAATTATGCATTATTTATGTAAGGAATCTCCAAAATGCATCTTAACTACAATTTTTTTGGAAATTAACAATTTCCAATTGTCGTGGGGCGCCAATCTGGATGCTTGCCAAGGGCGCCATGGGACCACGCTACGGCTCTGATTGTAGATTGTAGTACATTTCCTTATTCTGGCTTTTATGCATACAAAGAGATTCACATTCACAATATTAAGTGTTTAATGTAGAATGTGTGCTCTCTAGAATGCAACTAGGAGTTCAAATTGGCCATTGCAGAAGTCGTGCTGGATTTCTGCCGAGTTTCTCCACTGCTCAATAAACCTGGGAGGAGATAGCTCACGTACTGGGGAGATTTCCTCCGATGGAAGGAAGGAGAAGGACTACTTTCCCAATCTAATCTTAAACCGTACTCATTAAAGTTAAGCCCATCATCTCTCCAAGACCACCAGATGGTAGATCCCATTGAAATCATAAGCTTCTGCCAAGCCAAGCGCACAGCAACTTCTATCCCTACCTCTCCGCGGCGCGGACCGAGCTGTAACCTTAGGGCTGTAGATCGGATAACCAACCCTGGTGTGGACTTTGGTCGTAGGTTGTCAGGGAAGGGGGGTTTACTTCTGCAAACCTGAGCGTCTGTTCTCCACGAGGAGCGGCTCCTGTCGCTGATCCCCATGTTGGGGGTGGCTGATCGACGTCCGAGTGTCAGAGAAATACTCTCAGCTCAATTGTACACTTTGTTTCTCCTGAATTTCAGGGGTTGGCCCTGAAACCAACGAGCAACAAAAGAGAATCAAGACAATAACTCGAACAAGGTCCAATGGCAAGGACCCACTCGACATAAAATTACTTGCGATTGGAAACTCGGTACATGGAACTGCAAGTTTTTCAGTTTCATCGGGAGCACCCGCAATACTCGCCGAAGTATTGGACCAGCGTAGTTTTTCAAGAGATGTGTTGGACCAGATCTATGGTGCGAAAGTTTAAAGGTAATCATACCATCTACTAGGGCTGCGGAATCACACGGAGAGCTAGGAACAGCCTTTATCGTGATGGGCGATATGCCGAAGTGCAGAAGCGCATTAATTGGTGCCCGATCGACGAAATAATATGCAGGGTTGGGGGTTTAGGGCCGATTATTCAACTTTAGCTTAATCAACGTGCACAACCCACACTAAGGAAGTATTGATGAAAACATGGATGCACTCCACACACTGCTCGAACGCAAGGACGACCGCTCTCCAAGCCACGACTTTAAAATCAGGAGGCCTGAACGCTCAGGTAGACCAGGAGGAGGAATTCAGACTAACGTTTGTAAAGTTCAGCGCCAACCATCTTTTAAACGAAATGGACCACCTGTGCTTAACCTTTTGTCAACACACTCTCCCTTATCATTACTACTGGAGATTATCACAGCAGACGGAATTCCATATCAACCTTGATTCATCTGATCGATGGGCCACGCTTATCTGGCCTTATCTATGTAATCAACAATGTTCAGTACCGACGGCCATCTTGTTACGGCCGAAGGCGACTGATACCGAATGCTGCCTCAGCATACGCGTAGAATCTCGAGGAAGCCTTGCCGTCCTATGCTGCAGCATGGCATTCTTCTTCAACGACATTCATTGAAACTACTCGTCGAACCAATCGTTGCTTCGACTCCAAGAACCAAGACAGTGAGCCTGACTGTATCGTTAATGGCTGCTCTGATTGTACTTCAGCAATCCTCTATATGGGCTTTATGGAGCTTGCCCTCGTCTGACAGAAGAATGCAGTGCATGCGGTCATGCTGCAGCATGGGACTTGATAGAACGTGGAATGTTGCAAACGGAAGCGGAAGCGTTTTAATATTGCTGAGAACACAGGCCCTGAGGTAAGGAAATAATTACTACGTCAGCACGGCGGATAATGATAACCAATGAACTCCTTCGCTTAGTCAAGTTCAAGTTCAATAGCTATGACAAACAGACGATCATTTATCTGCATTGACTGGTTGTCAGATTCTGAGGAACGTTAATATATCATATCTACAAAAAAAAGGTACAAGTTAGAGTGTGAGAGGTTCAGAGCTATCTCCATTCTGAATGTTGCCTACAAGGAGCTATCTTACCGTACGTCAAATCCTCCAAAAGTGTCGTAAATATCAGATCCCCGATTTTAAAGTGGCATACGACAGTATCGACCACGTAGAGCTATGGAAAATCATGGAGGGCTTACCCGCAATGATGGATGACTTGTAATATTATAGTTCGTTGGAAACTTGACGAGGACTACAACAGGATTATCGACTTTCGTACCTACGCTAGAGGGGCCCATATAGCCGAGGCGGTAAACGCACGGGTATTCAGCATGACCATGCTGAGGGTGACGGGTTCGATTCCCGGTCGGTCCAGAATCTTTTCGTAAAGGAAATTTCCTTGACTTCCTTGGGCATTAGAGTATCTTCGTGCCTGCCACACGATATACACATGCAAAATGGTCATTGGCAGAGGAAGCTCTCAGTTAATAACTGTGGAAGTGCTCTTAGAACACTAAGCTGAGAAGCAGGCTTTGTCCCAGGAGGACGTTACGCCAAGAAGAAGAAGAAGAACCTACGCTAGAGGGTGTCATGTGGAGAGCCGAGTGTGGCAACCAAGGTACGATTTTCTACCGATACGGCCAATTGGCTAGCTCCTCTGACGACAATCCGCTGAACATTTGCAACATTGGCTGTACACAGGCCTCAAATGCGTACCAAGGGCGTAGCCAGCTTTTTGGTCAAGGGGTGCAAGCACCCTTAGCAAATTTATTCCTTCTAGCTTTGATATCTAAAAGCAACACGATGAAAATAAATAAATGCAGCAGCGGTATCAACGGAAACTGCGATAGTTGGAAAAAGTGTGTGCTGGCAAAAGTGCCGAAATGTGCTACTTTTCAGCACTCTTAAGAGTGCCGAAATGTAGTACTTTTTGGCACTCTTGTTTTAGTGAAGAAAAGTAGGCCTTTATATTGTTCCTACCGCGAGTGAAAAGTAGGGGAATTTGCAACGCAATTACAAAAAAGCATTTATATGACCCGATCTCTAAGAAAGTGACCCTTCAGTGGTCACGCTGTTGTACCTATTTTGTACGATCAGCGTGGTGCTGGTAGTGTTGTCCAATCGCAGGACGAGGAATCCCTGGAGGAAGTCCTGGAGAAATTTCTGGAAGATTTCCTGAAGAAATTCCTGGAGGAATTCCTGGAGCAATCACTGACAGAATTCCTTTAGGAATCTCTGATTGAATTCCCAAAAAAAAAAATCACATTAGATAACATTAGATAATTTTTTGGAGAAATTGCTGGAGAAATTAGTGTAGAAATTCCTGGAGGAATTCCTGAAGCAATTCCTGAAGGAATCTCTAGAGGTATTCGTGGAGAAAACCCTGGAGGAATTCCTGTATAAATTCTTGGAGGAATTCCTGGGGAAATTCTTGGAGGCATCCCTGAATCAATTTTCGGAAGATTTTTTGGTGGAATACCTGGAGGAATTACCAGATAAAGGCCTGGAGGAATTCCTGAAGGAATGTGTGGAGTGGAGGCTTGCCGGGATGAATGCCTGGAGGAATTCCTACAGAAACTCCAAGAGGAATTTCTAGAGATATCCTTGAAAGAATCTCATGAGGAATTCTTGGAGGAATACCTGGAGGAGAAATTCTTGAAGGGATTCTTGAAGAAATTTCTGAACTTCCTGGAGAAAATGTTAAATTGCTGTAGGATTTTTTGAGGAAGGGGTTCCTGGGCTTATCCCTGCAAAAAATCTTGGAGTAATTTCTGGAGGTGTCCCTGGATAAGATCCTGGAGAAATGTCTTGAACAATTTCTGGAGGAGTTCTTCCTGAAGGAATGCTTGGATTTTTTGGAGGGACGGAATCTTTGAAGAAATTTCTGGACAAATTCCTGCCGAATCACTGGAGGAATCTCAATAGAAATCTGTGAAGGAATCCTTCGAGGATTCTCTGAAAGAATTCATGGAGGAATTCATGCAGGAATTCCTGGAGAAATTCATGGGGAAATCCCTAGAGGAATCTCCAGATGATTCTTTAGAGTAATTCCTAAAGGAATCTCTGAAGGAATGTCTGCAGGAATCCCTGGAGGAATTCCTGTAATAATTCCTGAAGTAATGGCTGGAGGAATCCCTGGAGCAATTAGTGGAGAAATTCGTTTTATTTATTTTTTATTCAATGTTTAATGTGGTTCTTGATCACACTGGCGAAGACATGCCTGTAAGAATTACTGGAGGAATCTCTGGACAAATTCCAGGAGGGGTTTCTGCAGAAATTCCCTGAGGAGTCCATGGATAATTTTTTGGAGGAATTCCTGGGGGAATCTATGCAGGAATTTCTGGAGGAAGTACTGAAAAAATGGCAGAAGGAATTCTTGGACAATTCCTTGAGGAATCTTAAGAAGAGTACGTTGAGGAATTCCTAGAGGCATTCCTAAATGAATTTCTGAAGGCATCTCCGGAGGATTTCTTGGAGAAATTCCTGTAGAAATCGCTTCAGGTATTTAGTAAGGTATGCCTGGATGAATTCCTGAAAGAATTCTTGTAGGAATTCCTGGAACAGTTCTTGGAGTCTCTAGATGCATCCTCAGAGGAAATCCTGGAGAAATGCCTGAACGTATTCCTGAAAGAGTTACTGAATAAATTGCTTAAGGGATTGCTGTAGGAATTTTTGAAAGAATTCTTGGTGTAATTTCTGGAGTGGTCTATGGGGGAATCTCTGGATGAAATCTTGAAGGAATGCTTTAAGGAATTCCTCATGGAGGAATCCCTAGAGAAATCCTTTCAGGATTTCCTGGATGAATCTTTAAAGGAACTCGTAGAGAAAATCCTAGAGGAAGTCCTGTAGGAATATGTGTAGAATCCTTGAATTAATTTCTTTCGCAATCTCTGGTGGAATCCCTTGAGGAATTCATGGTGGAATTAGTGATGGAAAACAGTGAGGAATGCAGCTGAGTAGACACAAACGCAAAGCTATCCTACTCGTGAACAACAGAAGCCAGAATATATTCGCACTTCCTTCACTCGCGAGCTAACGAAGCTGGTCGCACTCGTGATTGAGTCGCGAAGCAGCTCTGAACATTTTTCAATTTTGTGAAAAAACGAATTTACACGGCCGACAGATTAACTTTTCAGGAACAATAAAGCACAAAACACTACTATCTTATGGATAATTACTTGTTTTGATAATAAACTAAATACTAAATACGCACTAAAATACAATTCCCTCATCTCCACTTGTTCTTCGCGAATAAAAATTCATGAGTGTTTTTGTTTTTGTTTAACTTCATACTCGTGAAGCAAGCGGGTGTGAATAAACTCACACACGGCTTACTCTCGGTACCGTGAGTAAACCGTTTGTTATTTTTACACTCGCGAGTTGATTCACGATGAGAGTGTTTCCATCTCTGGGTGGAATTCTTCAATTAATTCTGGGGGAGCTCCTGTGGGCATCGCTGAAGAATGCCCTGGAGGAATACGTAGAGGAATCCCTGGAATATTATGCCTGAAGGAATTCTTGAAGGAATCCCTGGAGAAATTTCTGGACAAAATCCTGGAGGTATTCCTGGCGGATCTAGATGAAATCTCTGGAAAGATCCCTCAAGGAATCCATGAAAGAACTCCTGAACAAATGCCTACGGAAATCCCTAGAGGGTTCCCTAGAGTAATTAATTTAAAAATCTCTGAAGGAGAAACCCCTGGAGCAATGCCTGGAGAATTCCCCTGGAGGAATTCTTAGAGGAAGCCGTAGAGACATGCCCGTACGAAATCCTGGAAGAATCAAGAGAGGAATACTTTCATAAATTCCTGGAGGATTTTTTAGTTAAGCTTGGAGCAGTTCCTGAAGAAATGTCTGAAGGATTCCCTGGAAGATTTCCTAGAAGAATCCCAGGAGGAATTTTCAAATTTTGTAAGGGAAACCTAAGCGAATTTTCTGAAAACAAATCCGACAGGATGTACAGATGATATTTCTTGGAAAAATCCTGAAGGAATCCGAAGAATAGTCTGTTGAAATAATTCCTGGAGTTGTTCCTAAAAGAATCATAGAAAAACTTTCCGAGTGAATCCCTGAAGGAATTCTTGAGGGATTCGCTGGAGGATTTTTTGGAGGAATACCTAGAAGATTTTTTAAAGAAACCCAAAAGGAATCTCGGAAGAAATCTCATGAGGAACTTTATAGGAAATTTCAGGAGAGCTCTCTAAACGAACTACTGGAAGAATTTCTGTAGGAATCCTTGAAAAACAAATCTGAAGGAATCCATGTGTGTGGATTCCCAAAGAATTTTTTGTACCAAATTTTAAAAGAATTTCTTGAAGAATCTCTGGTAAAATTTTCTGAGAAAATTCCTGAAAAAAATCATCCAGAAATACTTCAAATAATTCCAGATGGAATTAGTGGAACAATTTCTAGCGGACCTTTTGTAAAAATATATGCAGAAATCCCTGAAAAAAATCTCTGAAGAAACATCTGCAGAAATCTGGGTAAAATGAATAAAGAAATGCTGGGAGAAATTCCTGAAGGAATACTAAAGGAAACACTGGAACAATCGCTGGAGAAACCTCAAAAGATATGTCAGGAGAAATGCCCGAAGGAATGTCTGGTAAAATCCCTAGAGAAATTCATGAAGGAATCTTTCGCGGAATCCATGATGAAATCACGGCTGGAAGCTATGGGAAACTTCTGGAGGAATTCTTTGATACATCCTTCCAAATGTATTTGTAAAAAAATCTGAAGAAACAGCGAAAGGAATTCCTGAAGCGTTTATTAGAGCAAGCTCTGAAATGGGAACCCCGCAAGTCGCCCATAGGGAATTCACAAAGGAGAAATTCCTGGAGAAGCTCCTGCAGAAATACCTGCAGGATTTTCCGAATATATCACTGGAATACACGAATAAAGAAATCCCAGGTTTTTGTTTGAACGGAATAATAGAGAAAAGTCATTGATTCCAGAGTTGCTACTTTCTATAGCAGCATGTGGCTCAAAAGAGTATTTCTCTTTGCCTACCGGAACCGGTTCTGGCATATCCGGAAAATTTGGCATGGGGTAAAATTCTATAAAAAGATTGAAGGGGTGCTCTTAGAGAAATACTTGATGAAATTTCTTGTGGGTCTCGAGGATAAAGTTTGATAATTTGGGATCAAATTCAGAATTATCAAACTTTTATAATTTTTTCTGGTATTCTGAATTATGAATATACTTCAAGTTGGCTCGAATTTCAAGAAAAAAATTGCCGGCTAGGGGGGGGGGGGGCACGGCCCCCCTGCCCCTTTATCCACGCCCATGTGCGGAGAGCGAAGGTTGTAGTGGTGAATGCGTCAAAAAGAAGTTCATGCCTGACGATGTACAAGTACTCACCAACTGAGTGTTACGATATTTATTTTATGCAATTCAGTATCATAATTTACATTTTATATAACTCATTTTGGTATCATAATGGCCAATTTTTCCGCACTGGCTCATCATGCAACTAAAATGAGTTGCATAATGAAAAATAGTTGAATAATTTTCATAATGCAACACATTTGAGTTGCATTATGAACATTATGCAACTCAAATGGGTTGCATTATGAAAAAATCATTGCATAAAATAAATAACTATATTTCCAACGTATTAAACATACAATGTTGTACAGACTGAATAATTTAAACTTCATGCTATTTAATATAAACTATTCAAAGTTGAGAGACGTAAAATACAAAGACGCATCATCAACGGAAGTCGTCCGTACGATTAACTTCAGAAGAAACTGCGGTCATAAATGTTTCACCAAATATACCCTCTACTACAGGACGCTAATGAAACACGCCGGCTTCTAAAGTTCTTCTTAGAAGTCTTATCTAAGGCATGTCTGCTTGGATGATATTTTCAGGCCGGTTTTAGAACCAGGGCTAAAATCAGAAGGTGCTGACTCGGCTAAGAATTAGACACAATCTGCTTACTCACTACGGTCCAGGGATGCGGACAGATGGTGTATCGGTTTAAAATTGTCGGTAGAATTTGGCAAAGAAGGCTCAACATGGGAAGTCTTATCCAACTGCATAGACCTAAATATTCCCACGCACTCCGATATTCAAAGTCAATTCAACTGAAACAAAAATGCATTTTCACCCCACATTCCCAACAGCTGCCCGGGGGATTTTAGATTCAATTTTCATCGTAGGGTCTACCTACCTCACGCGCGGCATTTTGGAAGCAACGAAAATCGCACCATTCGTTATTGACCTAGTTTTTATAACCCATCATCGTCCGGTGGTGGCCGGGTGCGATCGTGTTGCAACGCGTTAGGTCCGGTCGGTGTGATGCAATTTCAATTATGCTTGGGACAACGATGGGTAATAAACCCGAAAGAATGATATGGAACCGCGACATCATATTGATCGCGCTGGAACAAAGATTGTTTATTTTTGTTTCGAAATCAAGGCGCCGAATTGGCCGGGTAAGGTTCTGAACTCAGGTGAACCTTAGCTGGAATGTTCTGAAATTTGAGACACCGTATTGGCGGCATAGGGCGCCGGACTTGTTTTGCACTCGATTTGTTTTGACTTCGAGTAAACTGAAAGAAAAGAATGTGGGGGTATAATTTCAACGAACATCCGAGGCGGGGCTCGGCTAGGGTTCACTGTGCCCAAATAAGGTACACTTCAATAACAAAGCGGGTGCTTTGTTTTGGAGACTTTGGTGCCAAATTCCAAAGACGATGAGGATGATGATGGTGACGATGATGATGATGGGGAGAATGATAATGACGTCGATGGTGGGGTTCAATTCTTTCACACACCCAAGCCTTGTATACGCTCAAGTGAGGCGGGGCTAGAAGATGTAGGCCTTGGTGTAAAGATTCTCAGTAGGTTTTGTGCGAACACGCCCAAGTCAGGCGTGGTTAGGAGATTTAAGTTTTTCGTTGGCATTAAGATTCTTGGTAGGGTTTTGGATACGCCCAAGTTGGTTCGGGCATTGTTAGGAATTATCATGACATCTTCGGCAAGACGAGAATGATCGTAGGAATTTTAGACACGCCCAAGCTGGTTCGGGTCAGAAATGGCGTGGGTTCGGATCCCACCGCTGTCACCATATGAAGCGCCCTGTACCGTCCAGGGGCTCAACTAAACACTACACGGAATGTGATATCTTTTAATTCATAACAGTCCGACGATATCTTTTTAATAATCTATATTGAAATATCACAAACCATCACTTAACTTATATTACAATGATTCAATTTTTTTTTCTTATATCACCTTTCTGTATTTCTTCACCGAAGTTAAAAAAACTGAACCGAACTGGACTTTTACTCTTACGTTGAAAAACTGAACTTTTACAACTACTGTCTTTTCTGAACCAAGATTGAACACTCTAGCGTTGAAACTGACCCACTGTCTCACTGACTGTCTTTGAACTCAACAACTCCGTTCTTCAACAACTCTAACGTCGAACTCTCCTCGATTACTCTGTTCTTCAACAACTGCTCCCGACTGAAGCCAAAACCTCCGTATTTATAGCCTAAATTTCCTAGCAATACCCGAAGAAGTCACGAAAATTCCTAACGTTGCCCAACCCATCTTGGGCGTGTCCAAAAACCTAAAAAAATGTAAATACTAAAACGTCCCAAAACCTTCTACCTTTCCTACTTGTCCACATCGTGTTTTACATCTTTCTCTTCTTGAAAAATCTCTTTTCTCTTGGGCGTATCCCAAGCCTAGCCGTGTCTTGGGCGTATCCCAAGCCCTACCAAAAATCCTAGTTCTGATAAAAAAAAACCTCATATGGTGACAGCGAAAAACTGTTCGGCAATTAGAACAGCGGGACGCCAATTTTCTGACTGGAAGAAGAAATCAGTGTCAGAATCAGTGCAAACCATGAACATTGAACAGTTTTGAACAATTGAGAAGAAAACAATGTTACAGACTGGATGGAAAAGATGAAATTCGTGGCAGCGCAAGTGATAGTGGAATACAACGTAGCACCGAATTGGAAATGGCAACGCAACAACCTGTGTATGGAACCGAGTGCCTGGACCAATGGACATCATTCAGCCTGCATTATTTGATGGTATCGTGAGTATTAACCTTTTAAATGATTAAGTGTTTTGAGATGGTTTAAATTTTTTGTGAGTTGGTTTGAAATGATGAAAAATTTTTACGATATGAACAAAAACATTTTAATTGAAATACTGTTGTGGGAAAAATAAAGAAGTTATTCAAAAATTTATAAAAAAAAAGGAAATCATAGTGATTTTTAATAAATAATGGAAAAATATAACAAGAATAATGATTTCAAGAAGAACAAGTGGATGAAAAATACGAACAAACACAAAAATACAAACAAACACTAGTTAACAAAATCAAAGGAAAGTCGCGGACTTCTGTTAACGATTAAAATTATTGATGCATAATTACGTGCTGATTTTGAGACTGTGTTTAAAATAAGAAAACTAAGAAGTACAGTTTTTTTTTTATTATACGAGACAATCGCAACCAAGTTTTTTTTAGAATTTACTAAAATTTAAATATCTCAAGTTACAATTCACCAAATTTAAATATCTTTTTAGGAATAATAGGAAGCTGAATGTAATATGTTTTGAATATCTAATTATTTTTTTTTCTCGTCAGATTAGATATTGATGAGTGTTGGGAACAATCTCCTTAAGTTGTAGCAAAATATTCAATAAATAAAACAAGATTTGCATTTTTCTTTCAAAAAAAAAAAAATCTTTATCAGTTATAGCAATGTTGATTCAAAATCGCCAGCTTTGTACGGGATATCGAAAATATTTTCAGCTCTACTGTATTTTTTTCCCTTATGCTTTCAAACTTAGGGCATAATTTTACACTAAACATGATGTTCAGCTGTAAACTAGCATTACAATGGAATGGAATCAATTAAAAGTTGAAAAAAAAATTGTAACTATGCAGCAGACCTGCGACAATTAGGTCGTGTTAATTTGAATTAAAAAAAAAAAAATCAGTAAAAATATCAACATAAAAATGACCACGAATACAATGGATGAAATAGGCAACAATAGTGGAGCGAACAACGCTAGATTTGAATTTCCAATAAATTTTGCTATACAGTGTATTCCAGAATTTCATGGTAGTGCGTGTGAATTAGATGCCTTCATATATCAAATTAATTGTTTTTTGAAACCCATAAAACGGATAACTGATGCTAGTGAAAGGCAAAATGCAGAAACTATACTCATTCAAATTGCACTGTCGAAACTTAAAGGTCCAGCAGCGTTAAAATTTAAAAACATTCTTGCAAATACTTGGGACAAAGTGAAAGATAATCTCCAAAAAGAATTCGGAATTAGTTTACAATTGGAAGAACTGTTTAATAAAATAGAGACCCTTGAACAAGGCAAGTGTGAAAGTTTTAAAAACTACAAAGATCGCGTTCTTCAACTTAAGAGGAATATTGATGAATTCGAAAAAGATTATATTAAAGATCCTACAATTGAGTCATACGCTCAAAGACATTTAAGAATACATTTTCTAGCGGGATTGGAAGATATAAATTTGAAAATTTTTGCAAAAACGAAAAAAGAAGACTCATTGGAAGATTTGCTAGATTACCTACAAGAAGAATGCATCGATGTGGAACAACAAGAACGCATCGAGCAGAGATTGAGGGATTCCCACACTGCAGAATTTTACAGGCAACAAAATGAAAAACAGAAATTCAGTAATCCACAATGTATTGATCACAACTTCCATTACGATAAAAGTAGATTCAACCAGAGCGAAATAGGTTATGAAAAAGATTTTAACAATTATAGATATCTAGGACAACAAGAAATTTATCGTGGTGATTACCAAATGCCTTATTGGACCAACGGAAATTTTGATGAACGCAACATGGGAATTCAAAACAATAACATTTGCTATGATGAGCGAAAAAACTAAATAACCGGAGGTTCGTTAATTGCGTCCGATCACTCCGTCAATCAGAAAATAATTTAGAAAGGCGCTTATATGCTGCAAGTAATAAGAAAATGATGCCCATGAACATAAATAAGAGTTATAACATACCACAAAAACAATTGGTTCAATTTGATAAATGCATTCCAGCACAAGAAAAAGTATTTATACATTGGACGGGCAACAATCAATTTATGTTAAATATCCCCACTGTAGAAAGACCATACACAAAAATCAATTACATGATAGACACAGGCTCACAAATAAACATATTAAGATGGGATGCAGCCCCTAGAATCGGAGCAACAGACATAGATTATTCTGAATCTGAAAAGTTTTTGATTTCGGGATTCAATGAAAGTCAAACAAGAACGCTCGGATCTACTGAAGTTAGTTTAATAATTGGGAAGTCTAAGTATAAGATAAAATTTTATTTAGTTCACCACTTAAATGTACATGGTATCATAGGAGCAGAATTTTTGAAACAGCATACATTATATATTAGCCAGAACTTTGATTACATAGCCCTACGCAAGCCAGATAGTGTAGAATATAATATTAAAAATATTACAACAACAAAGTACGTAATGGTATCAGATAAATCTTGTCAGACTGATTTACAAGATAATAGTAATTGTATACAATATGATAACAATGACAAAAGCTGTCAAGTAAATTTTGATATTGATGAAGTCATACATGATGAAATAGTTACACAGCCAATCGTACCGAAAAAAGATTATTCATGCAATATGTGCCTTTATGAGAAGTATTATGAAGACGAGGAATGCATAAATCAACATTTTGATAAAGAATATAATACTAATGGATGTTACAATAAGAATGTAGAGGCCGGGAATCAATATACGCCGGAGGATTTAGATTCAAACCAAGATCTAAGTTTGATAGATAATTTGAATTATGAACAAATACAAGGTAAAAATCGTATCGAAAAATTGCTAGATACAATTGATTTGAAGCATTTGAAAAGCGCTAATTACGACGCAATGGAAAATATAATGGCAAGATATTGTGATGTATTTTATTTGAAAGGGGATCACCTGACAGTAACAGATGCAGCAGTACATGAAATTGAAACAACGACTAATGTGCCAATAAATAAAAGGCAGTATAGGTTCCCTGAATCAACAAAGAAACAAATTAATGAGGAAATTGAAGAAATGCGTCGGCAAGGGATTATTAGGCCCAGTAAAAGTCCTTGGAATGCACCTGTTTTATGCATACCAAAGAAAGATTTAGACGAAGAAGGAAACAAAAAGCATAGAATTGTGGTAGATTTTAGGGCATTGAATTTGATAACTAAACCATTTGTATATCCGATTCCACAAATAAATGAAATATTGGATAGCCTAGGCGATAGCAAATACTTTTCAACAATTGATCTGAAATCTGGATTTTATCAAGTTCCTATAGACCCAAGAGATGCTGCAAAAACTGCATTTTCTACACCCAAAGGTCATTTTGAATTCACGAGAATGCCTATGGGGCTTAGAAACAGTCCTTCGACTTTTCAAAGACTGATGAACACAGTTTTATTTGAAATTGAAGATGTTAAAGCAATCGTTTATTTGGATGATATCATTGTTTTCGGAAGAACAATTCAAGAGCATAACGAAAATCTGATTAAAGTTTTGAAAGCTCTTCGTAAACATAATTTAAAAATTGAACCAACAAAATGCCAAATTTTGAAAACCGAATTGAAATTTTTAGGACATACAGTTGATAAAAATGGTATTCGTCCGCATGATGGTAATATTAAGGCTATACGAGAAATGGCAATACCAAAAACTGTAAAAGGAGTGCTATCATTCTTAGGAACAGTAAACTTCTATGGTAAGTTTATACCAGGAATTGCAGAAAAACGAAAACCTCTGAATGATCTATTGAAGAAAAATGTAAAATTTAACTGGACCCCAGAGTGCCAGAAAGCATTTGAAGAATTGAAAAACTTTTTAACGTCTGACTCTTTGCTAGTGAGACCAAATTACAAGGACACATTTGTTTTAACGACAGATGCCAGTGAATACGCTATTGGAGCAGTTTTATCGAATGAAAAATCAATTGACAGACCCATAGCTTACGCTAGTAGGGGACTTATTGGAGCAGAACGAAAATATCATACAATTGAGAAAGAATTACTGGCCATAGTATGGGCAGTGAATTATTTCCGTCATTATATCTACAATCAGAGATTTATTGTTTACACAGATCATAGACCATTGATCTCAATATGGCACCTAAAAGAAACTTCATCAGTCCTCACACGTTTGCGTTTGAAATTGCAAGGACTGGAATGCGATATTCGATACAAACAAGGAAAGGATAACGTTGTAGCGGATTTTCTCTCTAGGCTAAATCCAGACAATGAATCAGAAGAGCAGGGTCATCCAGCCGGTGAAATTAAAACCGCAAGGTCGAAATTAATTGCTGTGGTCACCCGACAGCAAAAGAAAAAAGCAGAACAAGAAGACATATCCATTCATCCAAACAAACAGCTGATGAAAAAAGATACCGTTCCGTGCCGCAGTAACGGGGGCGCGATCGCTGACCGGGACCATGAAAGCGAGGGAACCAAAACAAAAACGCAAAAGATGACCCATATGAATGATAGCGTAAATAATAATTGCACGGTTTCCGACCTACACGGCATAAACAAGGTGGCAAATTCACCTCCAGCAAGTACGAGCGCAGTATCGGACGAGGCTGAAATTGAGGAATCCATTATGGCCGACGTTTTCGATTTATGCAATAACACGCACACTAATGACACATTTGCGGCAAGCGCATATGATGAATTTTTAGAGATGTTCAAGAATAATCCAATTGATGTAAATCGTTTAAAAATTTCTAGGAATTTGAAAAATGCAGATGCTGATTGTAACATTGTAATTTTGAATAGCAGATCAGCATTTAATGAAATTTCAAAAATTATTGATTTACCCCATGGACTGAAAGATTTTTGCGAAGATGGAGTTATTTCTATTCCAGATAGTAATTTATTCGGAATTATTGTGGAAGGCAAAAGTAATTCAATGATTAATACCAAAACATTCTTTTACAAACTTAGCAATTGCTTGAATCAAAATAAAGCGCCGATAACAGCGTCCAAAAATATTCATATGATTTCGTTCAGAAAGATTAAACAATTTGAAGTACTTGAGATGATTCAATTTTTAGCTTTGAAAAATCAAATAACGCTAAGCCTTTATAACTCAGATTCCGAGCGCACTGAAATACATAATGACGATATCGACACAATTCTTCGAGAATTTCATGATGCTCCCTTAGGCGGACATGTTGGAGCAAGGCGAATGCGAAAACGCATTGGTCTTATATATATTTGGAAAAACATGAGAAGGGATATCGAAAATTACGTAAAACAATGTGATTCATGTCAGAAAAATAAAATTTGTAAACCCAACAGAATTCCGTTAAAAGTAACTACAACGTCATCAGAGCCATTTGAAAAATTATATATGGACATTGTTGTTCTCCCAGAATCCGAATGGGGCAACAAATACGCGCTGGTCATGCAGGACGACCTTACAAGATTTTTGGTAGTAGCTCCAATGGACAATCAAGAAGCGGAGACTGTATCCAAAACTTTTGTCGAAAAATTCATTTGTAAATTCGGTACTCCGTTGGAACTGGTGACAGACCAAGGAGCAAATTTCATGAGCAAATTTTTTAAACACGCATGCAAAATTTTGAAAATCAAAAAATTCAATACAAGTGCTTATCACCCACAAGCAAATCTAGTAGAACGATCAAACAGAGAATTGAAAACATATTTGCGACAATTTGTCGGAGAAAACCCGCAACAATGGGATCAACATCTTGATTATTTTACCTTTGAATACAATACTACAAATAATAGCTCAACAAGCTACAGTCCGTTCGAACTTTTATATGGAAGAAAGGCAAGGATTCCTACCTCCATATACACTCCAACAGATTCAGATTTAACATATAATGACTATTTTTGCGAAATGAAACAAATTCTTAAAAATTTGCATGAAAACGCCAAAAGAAATTTGATTATTTCCAAAGAGAAACGTAAAATTATTTATGACAAGAAAACCGAAGAATGGCAACCTATGTGGGGCGAATTGGTTTTAGTACAAGCAATCCCAACAGGAACAGGTCAAAAACTTCAAAGTAAATGGAGAGGCCCATACGCAGTAGTTGACCTACCCAGCGAACAAACCACAATTATTAAAAATGGGAACAAATTTGAAAAAGTCCACAATAATAGGTTAAAAAGTATAATGATTGATTAGATATGCATAGTCGTCAATGTATAAATTGATGTAAATATTGAAAAACCAATTATATTCTAATTACGAATGATTTTTGTAAATACTAGTTACTAAATATGTTGTTGAAAAAAATACCATAGGAATAATATGTTAGGATAGAGGCTTGCGTAGGATAGCTAGGAATATTAATTGAATTATTATATTAAATAAACAATTAACATATATAATTGCAGTAAAGTTCACAACAAAGCGGTTAACGATTGGAGAGCATACGAATTAACTTAATTGAAATTATATCGTAACAACTTAAAAGGAATTGAAAAAAAAAAATAAAAAAAATATGATAATAGCAATAAATAAATAAATAAATTTTATGGAGAGACATAAAGAAATGATGATGATAAATGAATCAGGATAATGAAAATAAGTTTTCGGGAATTTTTTTTACAGCTGAATTATAACAAAAATGCGTCCATCAATTCTGCATGAGTTTGAATGCAAGAACGATTTGAATGTACCGAAGAGCTGAAAAGGGGTAATTTGGGATGAGGAAAGATAACTAAGCAAAATGATTAATTGAAAAAGGTATATAGAAATTGGGAATGAAGAATGGGGCAATTGATATATTGGGAATAATATGATAGGAAATACAAAGTAATCTTGAAAGGGGGAATATCATTGGGGTATATCGGGTAACAATAGCGGGAAATGTATAAGAAGAAAAATAATAACTTGAGAGATTCTTGAATAAAGAAGCAGCTATATTTAACGTTAATACATATGGAATACATAATAAATGAGGTTTGACCAAACAAACAAAAGACATAAATTGTTGATTGAGAGTATTAATAATAAAAAGAATCAATAACAACAAATGAACGATTATTCTCTGAAACGATAAAGCAAAACGGATTAAACAGAAAAAAAAACAATTTAGAAACAATTTAGACCCTAATGAAACTACGGAGGACGCTCCTAAATAAAATGGCCATGTTACATAACACTTTTGAAGGTATATACGAGATCGGATGAAAATTGAATGATGAGGACAAGGGAGGGCCCCCCAGAATGCTTGTGAATGTTGAGTATGAATGATGAATGAATAACTAATTTGAAAAAAAAAAATAATAATATGTAAATGAAAAATGAAGTAATATTTATAGATTCGGAATCATTAGGTTGCGTCAAGAAACAAAAACTAGAAATAAACATAAATATATTTATATTTTATCAAATCATGAATTAAACACAAGATCTAAGTCTCGTTACAGGTATCCATCCAAAAACCTTATTCGGTAAGGGGGAGAAGTCGTAGCAATAAGGCGATCAAGCCGAGCCTGCGAATGGAAACGGAGCAAACAGGAATTGAAAGAAAAACGCACTGGAGAGAATTCTGTAGTGAGATTTTTTGGAATTGGTAATACAGATGTTTATAGTGACCCTGCAGAAGCTTTCCATTGCTACAACTCACATTTTAACATTTTACGGTTTTTGAGAAAAAAAAAACAGTTTATGACTATTAAGAAAAGTAACGGTAACAGAGCATAATTAATGTAATGGTGCAGTTTTTTTAAATACTATTGTAAAGGTTATATTTTGCACATACAAGAAAAACAAATAATAATAACATGAAGACTAAAAGTTTAGTTTGCCATGGTAGATTAATATTTCATAAATCGAGGGTTTCGATAGAATTTAAATACAACTTTCTCGAGAGATGACGCGGGAGGACAAGACGAGAAGGCAACACCTGGCGAGAGCAATCAGAGGAGCAGTTCAACGGTACCTCTATGAAAACGTACCACAACCAATTGGTACGATGACGAGAAATAACAGATCGGACGGAAAGTTGAAGGTCAAAGGTGCTGGTATGGCGGAGGAGAGAATTCAGCGAACATAATTTTATCAACGGAGACGATTCAAGGTCAACTCGGAACATCTAGACAAACATTACTGAACATCTAACAATCTGCTAATATGGACCACCACACAGTGCGGAGCATCACGAAATACAACAATCACAACAACAACAATTCATACAAACATGTGATGAGAGACAAAAGGAAAGACGTCTTCAAAATTCCCGAAAATTTCCGACACAATGTAGTGTTTCATACAACAACAGTAGCCATAACCAGGAATACGACACATTGAAATCATCAAAACTTGGGAATTTAAGTCAAACAATTACAAACACTTTAGAGAGTGTGCAGCAGTTCCACTATTTGCACCAGGTTAAGACAACAAGATTCACATCACAGTCGAAATTTATTCAACACCAACCAAAACCAGAAGAAAGGGTGATAGCTTATCAACCACATCGCCGTAAATATCAATCATATACAACCCATTTCGGGAGGCAGCTTGAGACGTTTTTCCGAGAAACAACAGAAAACAACAGTAAAACTATTTTTTGGCAAACGACAACGCAGGAATTGCAAGCACGGAATACGATTCGACCGAGACAAACCAGTATAACAGGAGAGCAACAATACCACTCATCTGAGACCTGATACTAACCAATTGATCTGGGCATTTAACAAGAAAAGGTAAATATCAATGGCAGCCGAACCCCTACGACGAACCAAGAGGAGCAGCAGCAAGTACCAATGAAGTCAATCTCTTGAGAAAGAATGTAAGGAATTTAAAGCGGTAAATTTACGATTCTTTTGGAAGTTGGAAAACTGTAATGTAAAACATTTTGAGATACTTACAGGGAAGATGAAGATAAGTATAGCAATTTCAGATTATATATTAACAATCATCGTTAGCATCATCATTTAAATGCTTAGTTTTTTTTTACGGGGGATACATTTTACCCACATACTAACATTTGAACGTGAAATTTTATACACGTTCAAACTCCGCTAAGTGGGAGGGCATGCATAGACCTAAATATTCCCACGCACTCCGGTATTAAAATTTAATTCAAATGAAAAAAATGCATTTCACCCCACTCTCCCATTAGAATGGCTGCTCGTATGTTTTAATTTCAATTTACGCTAACAGCAATGCTCATCGTAGGTCATCTACCTACGCGCGGAATTTCGGAAGCAATGAAAATCGCACCATACGTTACTGACCTAGTTTTATGAATCATCGCTCATGTGACGACGGACGGATGGTCGGCCGGGGCAACGATCGCGCAGCGATACGTTGTTCATGATCGTACACGTTGGGTCCGGTTGGTGTGGTACAGTTTTGATTACGCTTGGGTTGACGACGATAACGATGATGATGGTTATGATGATAATGACGAGTAGGATAGGTAGAGTACTAGGTTTTGGACTTTGAGTATTTACTTTTGGTAGGGTTTTGGATACGCCCAAGTTGGTTCGGGCATTGTTAGAAAGTATCGTGACTATTTCGCAAAACGAGAGTGATGGTTGGAGTTTTAGACACGCCCAAGCTGGTTCGGGTATTGCTAGGAAATTTAGGCTATAAATACGGAGGCTTTGGCTTCAGTCGGGGTCAGTCGTTGAGGGTCAGTAGTCGGGGTTTTCGGTGACAACGTTAACGCAGGCAGCACATCGGATAAGTCTTGAGCTCCCATGTGGGACACCTCTAGATACTGTCCTAAGGCTGTAGGTAGGACTTAGTAGTGGTCAAGAAGAAGCTAGAAGTGTCTAGATTGTTAAGCTTAAGTAGTTCGGTGAAGAAATACAGAAAATGTTAAGGTGATATAAGAAAAAAGTGAATCGTTGTAATATAAGATAAGTGATGTTTTGTGATACTTCAATATAGTTAATTAAAAGATTTTGTCGGACTGTAATGAAATGAAAGATATCACATTCCGTGTAGTGTTTAATGCAGCCCCTGGACGGTACAGGGCGCTTCATATGGTTCGATTTATGCAATAACACGCACACTAATGACACATTTGCGGCAAGCGCATATGATGAATTTTTAGAGATGTCCAAGAATAATCCAAATGATGTAAATCGATTGAAAATTTCTAGGAATTTGAAAAATGCAGATGCTGATTGTAACATTGTAATTTTAAATAGCAGATCAGCATTTAATGAAATTTCAAAAATTATTGATTTACCCCATGGATTGAAAGATTTTTGCGAAGATGGAGTTGTTTCTATTCCAGATAGTAATTTATTCGGAATTATTGTGGAAGGCAAAAGTAATTCAATGATTAATACCAAAACATTCTTTTACAAACTTAGCAATTGCTTGAATCAAAATAAAACACTGATAACAACGTCCAGAAATATTCATTTGATTTCGTTCAGAAAGATTAAACAATTTGAAGCACTTGAGATGATTCAATTTTTAGCTTTGAAAAATCAAATTACGTTAAGCCTTTATAACGCAGATTCGGAACGCACTGAAGTACGTAATGAAAATATCGAAACAATTCTTCGAGAGTTCCATGATGCTCCTTTAGGCGGACATGTTGGAGCAAGGCGAATGCGGAAACGCATTGGTCTTATTTTTAATTGGAAAAACATGAGAAGAGACATCGAGAATTACGTAAAACAATGTGATTCATGCCAGAAAAATAAAATTTGTAAATCCAACAGAATTCCGTTAAAAGTAACTACAACGTCATCCGAGCCATTTGAAAAATTATATATGGACATTGCTGTTCTCCCAGAATCCGAATGGGGCAACAAATATGCGCTGGTCATGCAGGACGACCTTACGAGATTTTTGGTAGTAGCTCCAATGGACAATCAAGAAGCGGAGACTGTATCCAAAACTTTTGTCGAAAAATTCATTTGTAAATTCGGTACTCCGTTGGAACTTGTGACAGACCAAGGAGCAAATTTCATGAGCAAATTTTTTAAACACGCATGCAAAATTTTGAAAATCAAAAAAATCAATACAAGTGCTTATCACCCACAAGCAAATTTAGTAGAACGATCAAACAGAGAATTAAAAACATATCTGCGACAATTTGTCGGAGGAAACCCGCAACAATGGGACCAACATCTTGATTACTTTACTTTTGAATACAATACTACAAATAACAGCTCATCCAACTACAGTCCATTCGAACTTTTATATGGAAGAAAGGCAAGGATTCCTACCTCCATATATACTCCAACAAATTCAGATCTAACATATAAT
Source organism: Aedes albopictus (assembly GCF_035046485.1). Lineage (NCBI taxonomy): Eukaryota > Metazoa > Arthropoda > Insecta > Diptera > Culicidae > Aedes > Aedes albopictus. The sequence continues at coordinate 233,666,378 of NC_085137.1, forward strand.
GACTATTTTTGCGAAATGAAACAAATTCTTAAAAATTTGCATGAAAACGCCAAAAGAAATTTGATTATTTCCAAAGAGAAACGTAAAATTATTTATGACAAGAAAACCGAAGAATGGCAACCTATGTGGGGCGAATTGGTTTTAGTACAAGCGATCCCAACAGGAACAGGTCAAAAACTTCAAAGTAAATGGAGAGGCCCATACGTAGTCGTTGACCTACCCAGCGAACAAACCACAATTATTAAAAATGGGAACAAATTTGAAAAAGTCCACAATAATAGGTTAAAAAAGTATAATGATTGATTAGCTATGCGTAGTCGTCAATGTATAAATTGATGTAAATATTGAAAAACCAATTATTTCCTAATTACGAATGATTTTTGTAAATATTAGTTACTAAATATGTTGTTAAAAAAAATACCATAGGAATAATATGTTAGGATAGAGGCTTGCGTAGGATAGCTAGGAATATTAATTGAATTATTATAATAAATAAACAATTAACATATATAATTGTAGTAAGGTTCACAACAAAGCGGTTAACGATTGGAGAGCATACGAATTAACTTAATTGAAATTATATCGTAGCAACTTAAAAGGAATTGATAAAAAATAAAATGAAAAAATTATGATAATTGCAATAAATAAATAAATATTTTTTATGAGAATATGGAGAGACATAAAGAAATGATGTTTTCGGGAAATTTGGTACAGCTGAATTATAACAAAAATGCGTCCATCAATTCGGCATGAGTTTGAATGCAAGAACGATTTGAATGTACCGAAGAGCTGAAAAGGGGTAATTTGGGATGAGGAAACATAACTATGCAAAATAATTATTTGAAAAGGGTATATAGAAATTGGGAATGAAGAATTGGGCAATTGATATATTGGGAATAATATGATGGGAAATACAAAGTAATCTTGAAAGGGGATCATTTGGGTATATAAGAAGAAAAATAATAACTTTAGAGATTCTTGAATAAAGAAACAGCTCTATTTAACGTTAATACATATGGGATACATAATAAATGAGGTTTGAACAAACAAACAAAAGACATAAATTGTTGATTGAGAGTGTTAATAATAAAAAGAAACAATGACAACAACCGAACGATTATTCTCTGAAATGATAAAGCAAAACGGATTAAACAAAAAAAAACAATTTAGAAACAATTTAGACCCTAATGAAACTATGGAGGACGCTCCTATATAAAATGGCCATGTTACATAACATTTTTGAAAGTATATACGAGATCGGATGAAAATTGAATGATGAGGACAAGGGAGGGCCCCCCAGAATGCTTGTGAATGTTGAGTGTGAATGATGAATGAATAACTAATTTGAAAAAAAAAATAATAATAATATGTGAATGAAAAATGAAATAATATTTATAGATTCGGAATCATTAGGTGGCGTCAAGAAACAAAAACTAGAAATTAACATAAATATATTTATATTTTATCAAATAATGAATTAAACACAAGATCTAAGTCTCGTTACAGGTATCCATCCAAAAACCTTATTCGGTAAGGGGGAGAAGTCGTAGCAATAAGGCGATCAAGCCGAGCCTGCGAAAGGAAACGGAGCAAACAGGAATTGAAAGAAAACGCACTGGAGAGAATTCTGCAGTGAGATTTTTTGGAATTGGTAATACAGATGTTTATAGTGATCCTGCAGAAGCTTTCCATTGCTACAACTCACATTTTAATATTTTACGGGTTTTGAAAAAAAAAAACAGTTTATGACTATTAAGAAAAGTAACGGTAACAGAGCATAATTAATGTAATGATGCAGTTTTTTTTTTACTATTGTAAAGGTTATATTTTGCACATACAAGAAAAACAAATAATAATAACATGAAGACTAAAAGTTCAGTTTGTCATGGTAGATCAATATTTTATAAATCGATGGTTTCGATAGAATTTAAATATAACTTCCTCGAGAGATGACGCGGGAGGACAAGACGAGAAGGCAACACCTGGCGAGAGCAATCAGAGGAGCAGTTCAACAGTACCTCTATGAAAACGTACCACAGCCAATTGGTACGATGACGAGAAATAACAGATCGGATGGAAAGTTGAAGGTCAAAGGTGCTGGTATGGCGGAGGAGAGAATTCAGCGAATATAATTTTATCACCGGAGACGATTCAAGGTCAACTCGGGTGGCACATCGAGACAAATATTATTGTACATCTGCGAATCTGCTAATATGAACCAACACAATGCAGAGCATCGGGAAAAACAACAACAACAACAATGACAACAAAACAACAACAACAACAACAACAACAACAACAACAATTCATACAGACATATGATGAGAGGAGGACGTCTTCAAAGTTTCCAAATTAACCGATATAATGTAATGTTCACCAACCGCATTACATTCACCATTGAAAAAGCACTTACTCCGTGCTTTATACAACAACAATTAACAGTAACCATAATCAGGAATACAACATTTCGACATCATCGAAAGCTTTGGAATTTAAGTCAACTAATTACAAACTCTTTAAAGAGTGTGCAACAGTTCCACAATTTGCACCAGGTCAAAGACAACAATATTCGCATCACTATTGAGATTGATCCAATACCAACAAAATTCAGAAGGAGGGCGATAATTAATCAACCACAACACCGTAAACGACAATGATAAACAATCCAGTTCGGAAGGCAACTTGAGACACTTTTTCGAGAAACAACAGAAAACAACAGTAAAACTATTTTTTTTTGTATACAAACGATAACGTGGGAATTACAAGCATGGAATACGATTCGATCGAGATAATATCCGCACACCAAAATTTCATGGCCACGACAGGAGACAACATCAACTAAAGCAACTACATCATCTCCAAGACAAACCAGAGAGCAACGATACCACTCATCTGAGACGTTAGACTAACCAAGCGATCTGGACATTTAACAAGAAAAGGTAAATATCAATGGCAGCCGAACTCCTACGACGAACCAAAAGGAGCAGCAGCGAGTACCAATGAAGTCAATCTCTTGAGGAAGAATGTAAGCTAATGCGGTAAATTTACAATTCTTTTGGAAGTTGAAAAACTGTAATGTAAAACATTTTGAGACACTTACAGGGAAGATGAAGATTAGTATAGCAATTTCAGATTATATATTAACAATCATCGTTAGCATCATCATTTAAATGCTGAGTTTTTTTTTCGGGGGATACATTTTACCCACATACTAACATTTGAACGTGAAATTTTATACACGTTCAAACTCCGCTAAGTGGGAGGGCATGCATAGACCTAAATATTCCCACGCACTCCGATATTCAAAGTCAATTCAACTGAAACAAAAATGCATTTTCACCCCACATTCCCAACAGCTGCCCGGGGGATTTTAGATTCAATTTTCATCGTAGGGTCTACCTACCTCACGCGCGGCATTTTGGAAGCAACGAAAATCGCACCATTCGTTATTGACCTAGTTTTTATAACCCATCATCGTCCGGTGGTGGCCGGGTGCGATCGTGTTGCAACGCGTTAGGTCCGGTCGGTGTGATGCAATTTCAATTATGCTTGGGACAACGATGGGTAATAAACCCGAAAGAATGATATGGAACCGCGACATCATATTGATCGCGCTGGAACAAAGATTGTTTATTTTTGTTTCGAAATCAAGGCGCCGAATTGGCCGGGTAAGGTTCTGAACTCAGGTGAACCTTAGCTGGAATGTTCTGAAATTTGAGACACCGTATTGGCGGCATAGGGCGCCGGACTTGTTTTGCACTCGATTTGTTTTGACTTCGAGTAAACTGAAAGAAAAGAATGTGGGGGTATAATTTCAACGAACATCCGAGGCGGGGCTCGGCTAGGGTTCACTGTGCCCAAATAAGGTACACTTCAATAACAAAGCGGGTGCTTTGTTTTGGAGACTTTGGTGCCAAATTCCAAAGACGATGAGGATGATGATGGTGACGATGATGATGATGGGGAGAATGATAATGACGTCGATGGTGGGGTTCAATTCTTTCACACACCCAAGCCTTGTATACGCTCAAGTGAGGCGGGGCTAGAAGATGTAGGCCTTGGTGTAAAGATTCTCAGTAGGTTTTGTGCGAACACGCCCAAGTCAGGCGTGGTTAGGAGATTTAAGTTTTTCGTTGGCATTAAGATTCTTGGTAGGGTTTTGGATACGCCCAAGTTGGTTCGGGCATTGTTAGGAATTATCATGACATCTTCGGCAAGACGAGAATGATCGTAGGAATTTTAGACACGCCCAAGCTGGTTCGGGTATTGCTAGGAAATTTAGGCTATAAATACGGAGGCTTTGGCTTCAGTCGGGGCCAGTAGTCGGAGAGTTCGGTGACAACGTTAACGCAGGCAGCACATCGGATAAGTCTTGAGCTCCCATGTGGGACACCTCTAGATACTGTCCAAATAAAGGCTGTAGGTAGGACGTAGTAGTCGGGTCAAGAAGAAGCTGGAAGTGTCTCTAGTAGTTCGGTGCAGAAATACTGAAAATGTGCAGAAATACTGAAAATGTTAAGGTAATATAAGAACAAGGGAATCGTTGTAATATAAGTGATGGTTTGTGATACTTCAATATAGTTTATTAAAACTGTGTCGGACTGTAATGAAATGAAAGATATCACATTCCGTGTAGTGTTTAATGCTGCCCCTGGACGGTACAGGGCGCTTCACAACGACCGAAACGCCGAGAAATAGGATTTAAAGTTGATAAGGACTTAAGGCACTGGGGTTCTATGACGCTATCTAGCGGATTAGGGCTCTACACACTAAACGCTTTCAGCAATATTTTGCTGAATTTTGCCGAGCTGAAGGGTCCAGCAAAATTTTTTGCTGGACTTTCAGCAAAGTTTGCTGAATTTCAGCAAAACGTTGCTGGAGTTTACTGAACAAATCAGCAAAATTTTTGCTGAAGCCTCCAGCTCGGCAAAATTCAGCAAAATTTTGCTGAAACCCTCAATCGATTTTTGGTGTGTAGTGCTCCACGAAGCTAGGGGTAGAGAGGTAGAGGGAGTGTTTTAGAGAGGTCGCACTAAGGCAGAACTAAGACTAATATATTGGTTCTTTAAGCATTGAAGTCGAACCTGAAAGAAATGGCGTTGGTGCTGTAAGCGCACGGGTATTTAGCAAGACCGACCATGCTGAGGGTGGCGGGTTCGATTCTCGGTTGGTCCTGAAACTTTTCATAATGGAAATATCCTACATACACACGTAAAAATTTCATTGGCAGAAGAAGCTCTCAGTTAATAACTGTGGAAGTGTACATAGAACACTAGGCTGATATGCAGGTTTTGTCCCAGTGTGGACGGTACGCCACGAAAAGGAGGAGGATCAGAAATACACATAGCTTAAGGGTGCTATTACACTCTTTGCCCAGACGCCAAATATTTGACCACTTTTGACAGATAAACTTTGGCAGGTTGTTTGGCTCTGTTTGTCCCTATTCGTTTTTCGAGAGTGACAAATATTTTTGTTTGCCAGGTACACCTTGGTCAAAATTTAGCTGTCAAAAGTGGTCAAATATTTGGCATTGGTCAAAGAGTGTCATACTAGCTTAAGTTGTACATTATATCCAGAGGGTCGTTTAAAATATCATATGTGAAACTAATTTCCAATGCATCGTGCCTATCATGAAAGTACTCCTCTATCAGATCAAAAACAGAATTTCATTTATCTAGGCTAAATGCCGAAAGTTATATCCGACAGGCATTGAGCGAACGTCAAAATGAATGTGTTGTTGTGGTCCATCGAAGCACGTACCCACTCATCGACCACCTCTCTCACCCCAAAAGTACACAATAATCAAAACCAATATTGCAATAAAATCGTTTGATCCCCGACCCTGCCAGTATGTTTGGCTTGGCACGTGAGAAATCAACCGAGAACGCGCCGCACTGGATGACCGACTGACCGTTGGCAGCCAAATACCGCAATTTATTTGATTTCATGTTGTTCCATTTTTTCCCCTCTCCCAACCAGGTGACCGCATGCCACTGCAAGGTGCACCAGAGCTATCGCTACTTCGCCACCAAGCACCGCCAGCTGATACCGATCTTTGGCCGCAAAACGAAAGCGTCCTCCGCCAATCGGCACTGGCTGAGCGGCAAGGGACACCAGCAAGCCACGGCCACCGCCGCCGGCCACAGCAACCTGAACTACAGCTACGCCCACCAGCATCCGAACTCGTACAGCCTGCAGCCGGAGCGGATAATCAACAAACCGCTGCAGATGAATCTCGAGAACGACATGTACTACACAGTGGATTTCGGCGAGTCGCAGAACGCACCCTTGATACAGTAAAACTGTGTGTCGGCAACGGTGTGTTAGAGGGAGGAGGAGCAGAGGAGCAGAGTCCGTTTGAAAATTTCTAATTTCGACGTTGAGTTCTATTCAGGCGCTTATCTAGTGAAATAATTACAAGAGGTACGTATGATGATATTTGGAAATTGGAATGTGAAACCATTGAACTATGGGGGCTAATGCTAGAAGGGTCATTCCGATGATCCACAAAGTTTGGTTTTGGATCTAGAGTGTGATTACAGTATTGAAATTTTAATTGAACCTTTTGATGCGTTTGTTTATGATTGTGAAATTAAATTTTCTGGTAGGTCGTTCCAATTTTTTTGTGCAATGTGTATTCTGAAACACGACTATAATAATGCGTATAGCAGCATTGGCATTAAAAAGATTATATCCCTTGATTAGTGCCTCTCGAAGTCAGCGGATTTTATTCTGCTCCGAAGGATGACATCATATTGTGTGTGTCCCTTCTTAAATCTTTAACTCGAGGTTAAAATATGGTGGGATTATGAACAAAGCCTGTATCCGCAATAATCGGGACACAGAAGTAAGGCTGTAACTCTGTAATGAATCGGTAAAATTGGCCAAATAATTGACTGAGAACTCTTTGGTGTATGTTCATTATTTGTGCCAAATTTCATAGAAATCGATGCATTACTTTTAACTGTGGATTAAAAACAAACAGACGAGGTTTTAAGCATTTTGTACAATCATGACCAATTTTCATTCGCATAACAGATGGTTATTTTACACTACAGTTCATAGTTTTGTGACGATAATTATGAAATTTCGTTAGCAGTTTTGATACTTATAGAGACACTTTTTTGCAAAATTTCATCAACTTTGATCAATTGGTTTGAAAGCTACTGGTGTTAATAGGGGTGAGTGTTGGTGAAAATTTTTTGTGTTTTCCATGTGCGATGTTTGCCTATTCATAACTTTTGAATTTCTCTGCAAATTTTCATGAAATTTTCACAGAAGGTAGTTGATTACATGTATATAATGCCTGCAAAATGTGATGGTTATTGGGATAGTTCTTTCGATAGTACAATCGAAACAATAAAGGGTGCTGACTAATTGCTGTCTGAGGGGCTAAAATCACGTTCAGTCCCAATACACGTTTCGACTATAAAATTCTTGATAGTGCATCGATTTTTTTGAAATTTTGCCCATGCAACAAATCGAGATTGAGAGGTTTGTGTTCAAAATTTCAGCCATTTCCTTTGCCAAATTCAAAAGTTACAGCACTGGCAAGCAAAACTAGGGGCTGTACAAAATTCAATGGCGCACATTCAACTCTTTCTTTGCTACAACAAAAAGTACTGCACTGATTCACATGAAATTTTGTAGGTGAAATGAACACATCTTAAGATGTTATTAGGCCAAATTTGAACAATTTTAATGTATCTATTGCAGAGTTACAGCTGTATTTCTGTGTCCCGATTATTGCGGATACAGGCTTTATGTTGTTTATTAGCTGATACTAATGAAAATTCATCAAACCAGATGTATTGATTTGTTCTTAGTCAAATATATGACGCTGTGTACTAGCATCTGAACAGCACACAACAAAGAAGACCTAAATTGTGTAGCATTATCGTATCTGTAAAGAATTATTCTTTAGCATGTTTTTGAAAGATCATAAATATTTGATCTTGACAGTTTACAACTGTCCGTTTTCAAGCAGTCTTTCCCACATCTTTTAAAGTGGTGTTTTTCACATGCAGGACTGATGCGCCTGCATTTCTTCAAGTGCATTCCTCTCATGTTCCCACGAACAATGCTGGGACATGTCATTCACACCTAAATAACTTCGATTTACCACACAAGTTGTGCAACACTCTTGTTTCCCATACCGTACTCATGCTGAGTACGCGTATCACATTTCATACCCATAAATGCACACAATTCCTTCTTTCCACTCGAAGCGCTGACCTAACCGAACAGCGCACAGTTCAAGCAACCACGTGTGAACGTTTACTTAATTGAATGGTAAACGCCCCTTTTCGTAATTATCTTTTCCTTTCCTTGGATTGGCTATCGTTCTGTTGCATGGATCGATAGGCTATTGATATGTATGCGTTTCAGCCTTCTCCAGAAATTATGTACTAGATTAAGCAGGTTAGCTTAAGCTTTGATTTTGAATAAAGACTCATTATTGTTTCAACTCTCAACAAGACTAGTAACTACTAAATGGCGATCAGTGAAGGTTCTAAGTCATAGACTTAGAGATTTTTTTTTACATTGTGCAAAACCAATAAGATGGGTAAAACCCAGTCAAAACAGTACAACGAAAATGGTGAAGTGAAATTAACAACTATAGTGCAAAACCAACAAACGCACAGTGAAGACCATGAAGAACATACTCTAATGTTGTGGCTGATTCTAGCCGCTGTGTTGATTCAATTAACAGTCACATTATACACCCTCTATAAGAGGAGAGAACGAAAAGTTGCTATAAAAGCAGCAAAGTCGGTGGCTGCGCTAGATATTGTATAAGTGAATCTATCGAAGCAAAAAAAAAAAAAAAGTGAAGAATAGTTGCAGATATAGCTAAGTCCATACTAGCCCTATTTTGAAAACTCATTAAGAACCCAATTTGTGCCCTTTTGTGGCAATGAAAAGCGAAAAGTAATAAAAGTGGAAGACAAACATTCATATAAAACAATTATAATGTCGAAATCAGACCGACACGAGGTGGATGTGAAGTGAATAAAAGGTGACTCGTAACGTAAACCCATAGTTCAGAGGGTGCAGCGGAATGGAAACCAGAAAAAAGTGCAATCACACTAGAATGTGTAAAATTTAAGAGTATCAACTGCAGGCGAGACCACTACCGGCAGGAGCCGGTAGGCGGGATTCAATGGATCCGGATCGGCGATTTGACGAGATGCGATAACGTGCAATAACAACTTTACATCACGACACATCACAGAGCGGGAGCGCGAGGAAATCAACATTGGTAATGTACAAAACGAAATCATCACAAATTATCACAAAATTGTTTATTCATTTATATATATTTTTTTTTATGAGTAAATTTGTTTAATTAAAATGCATCACGAATGAATGATTATGAAAAGTTGAAATTGTTACACACCTATATAAAAAAATGCATTAACACAACTATTTCGGAAAAAACGTTAAGAGATAAATTAAGGCAGTGTAACGAGCTGTACAGCAGTTGTGAATCAAAATTAATTGATAATATTGACGATTTGTCAGATGAGCAATTGAACTCATTAATTTCAAAATTGAGGAAATATAATCAAGAAATTAAAGGTATCATAAAAATTAAATTAGATAAATTACAAATTAAGAAACGTGTAACTCCAAAAACTAAATTCAAACAGTGTCGTGTGGCAAAGGTTATATCGTGCGAAATGGCAGAAGAAAACGATAATCGTGTCCAACCAGTAGCTATTTTTGACATCAAACAAGCATCATCGATCATACACCCGTATGATGGTTCAGTAGCTGGATTCGATACATTCATCGATTCAGTGAAGCTATTGCAAGAACTAATACAACCGACACATATGGCAATGGCCGTCAAATTTATTAAAACAAGATTATCAGGAAAAGCTCGCAGTGGTTTACCTGATACCATAGTAACGATTGATGCCTTAATTGATCATGTTAGATCAAAATGTCAGGATACTACGACCCCTGATTCGATTGTGGCGCAGTTAAATACATTGAGACAACGGGGACCAATTACAAGTTTTTGTGAGGAGATTGAGAATCTCTGCAGCAAACTAGAAAATGTTTATGTTTCGCAAAAAGTGCCGGAAGATGTTGCGAAAACAATGACTACAAAAGCAGGTGTTAATGCCCTCATCAAAGGTGTTACCGCCAGCGAAACAAAATTGATTCTAAAAGCTGGAAATTATTCTAGCATTAAAGATGCTTTGCAAAAAGCTCAAGAATGTGCCAATGATGTTTCCACATCACAAGTTTTTACTATCAAAAGTAAACAACATACCGGGCGTCAGGATAATAGATCTAATTTTCGCGGCAATGGCTTCAACAGAAACCAACATTATAGAAACCCCCCTAGAGGTGGTTTTAATCGTTTTACTCCAAGGCCTTATCCAAACTATTACCATTATTCATCACGTGGAAGATACCAACGCGGAGGTTATAATAATCGCGGACGATTTAATGATAATCGCCCACGGTTCGATAACACAAATCGAATATACATGGCAAATGTGGATCAGCTCCCTGGTCCACCACAATCTCAGAATCGCGATATTTCAAACAGAGCTCCTCAGCAACAGCAACAAAACCAGCAGCAGAGTCAACGTAATTTTTTAGATCAGTGTTAACTATAAATCTTTCTGCTTCCAATTTTATTAAGATTGGAGTAGAGATGACAAATTCAGTCTGCACTTTACTTGTAGATTCAGGTGCAGATATTTCTATTTTTAAATCTGATAAAATTTTGGTAAATCACAAAATAAACAACAATGTTAAAACAATTATTACGGGAATTACAGAAGGAGAGATTGAAACATTGGCTGTAACTGAGACAATTTTGAATTTTGGAAATGGCGTAAGAGTTAACCATTCATTTCATGTAGTTAATGCAAATTTTCCAATTTTAACTGATGGCATTTTAGGAAGAGATTTTCTGTCTCTCTTCAGATGCAATATTGATTATGAATCTTGGTTATTGAATTTTAATATTAATAATACACCTGTATCTGTTCCAATTCAAGATACAGTTAATGAGAATTACATAATCCCACGAAGATGTGAAGTAATACGTAAGATTAAAGATTTAAACATCACAGAGGACATGGTTTTATTTTCTCAGGAAGTTAAACCTGGTCTTTTCTGTGGTAATGCAATAATTTCACCTAATTGTCAGTATGTTAAATTCATGAATACCACTCTACAACCAATTAATGTTTCAAATGTTGACGTAAAGCTTATGATGGAACCACTGACTAATTACCAAATATTGAATTTTCGGAAATCCAAGAAACCTGATACCACACAAATGAGAAATAAAGAAATTTTGGAGCAAGTTGACTTGACAAACGTTCCTGATTTTGCAAAAGATGATTTAACGAAATTAATTACAAACTATTCGGATATTTTTTCACTACCAGATGAGCCAGTAACTGTAAACAATTTTTACGAACAGACTATCAATACCAGTGATCCAGTTCCAACTTATATACCAAATTATAAAACCATTCATTCCCAAAGTGATGAAATTCAAGCCCAAGTTAATAAAATGCTGAGGGATAACATTATTGAACCTTCGGTATCGTCATACAATAGTCCAATACTTTTGGTTCCGAAGAAATCAACAGATGATAAGAAAAAATGGCGTCTTGTCATAGACTTTAGACAGCTCAACAAGAAGATATTAAGTGACAAATTTCCTTTGCCAAGAATAGATTCAATATTGGATCAGCTTGGTAGAGCAAAGTATTTTTCAACTTTAGATTTAATGTCGGGATTTCATCAAATCCCACTGGATGAGTCTTCGAGAAAATTTACTGCTTTTTCGACCCAATCAGGTCATTACCAATTTACAAGATTACCGTTTGGATTAAATATTAGTCCAAATAGTTTTCAAAGGATGATGACTATTGCAATGTCTGGTTTGACACCAGAACTCGCTTTTGTTTATATCGATGATATAATAGTCGTAGGTTGTTCAATGCAACACCATTTACGCAATTTATCGATAGTGTTTGAAAGAATTCGTAAATATAATTTAAAATTAAATTTGGCAAAATGTAAATTCTTCAATACAGAAGTTACTTATTTAGGGCACAGAATAACCGACAAAGGTATTCTGCCCGACAGTAGTAAATATGACGTAATAAAGAACTACCCAGTTCCGAGAAACAGTGACGAAGTTAGAAGGTTTGTAGCATTTTGCAACTACTACCGTAAATTCGTCCCAAATTTCGCAACAATTGCTTATCCGTTGAATCAATTGTTAAGAAAAAATGTAAAATTTGATTGGTCATCAAAATGTGAGGATGCTTTCAATGCTCTTAAATCATTTTTGATGTCACCAAAATTATTACAATACCCTGATTTTAAGCAAACATTTATATTGACTACCGACGCATCTGATGTTGGATGTGGCGCGGTATTATCACAGAATATTGATGGCAACGATTTACCTATAGCGTTTGCCAGTAAAAGCTTTACGCTTGGTGAAAAGAATAAATCAGTAATTTTAAAAGAATTAACAGCGATACATTGGGCTATCGATTATTTCAAAGCTTATTTGTATGGACGTAAATTTGTAGTTCGTACAGATCATCGCCCCTTAGTATTTTTATTTAATATGAAAAATCCGACATCTAAATTAACTAGGATGAGATTGGATTTAGAAGATTTCGATTTTTCCATTGAATATATTCAAGGTAAAACAAACGTTACTGCTGATGCATTGTCACGTATAATAATGACATCAGATGAATTAAAATCTAAAAGTATATTTACTGTTAATACTAGGTCAATGACAAGGAAGAAAGATAATGAAACTAAAAATGAACAACGATATTCCAGTCAAATCAATGTCGATAATAAGCCTGATCAACTTGTTATCTATATGACAGAGAACCCGACTGAAGCTAGAAAACTACCAAAACTTCGAAGTATAGTGGAAAATGAAAATTTAATTTTTACAATGTATGAAGCGCAGAAAAATAAAGTTATTATACGAATAACAACACGATTGCGAAGTATAAGACAAACACTAGTGTTTGCACTTTCAGTGTTAGAAAAAGAAATGAATATTAATAAAATTGATAAAATTGCACTTTCGAGTCTTGACCCAATTTTTAACATGGTATCTAAAGAAACTTTTAAAGAGTTAACTCTGAAATCAATCAAAACATTACAGATTATAATGTATAATCCACCCAAGTTCATTAGTGATCTTGGAGAAATTCAAAATATACTCAAAAACCATCATGAGACACCAACTGGAGGACATATAGGTCAGCATAGACTGTACCTCAAGCTTAGAGAAATTTACAACTGGACAAATATGAAAAGTTCGATTGCTCAATTCATAAAGGCCTGTGAATTGTGCAAGTTGAATAAAATTACCAAACACACAAAAGAAAAATTAACAATTACCAATACCCCATCTAGACCATTCGAAGTGATAGCTATTGATACCGTAGGACCACTTCCAAAATCAAATAATAATAATAGATACGCTGTGACTATACAGTGTGAATTGACTAAGTATATAGTTTTAATTCCAATTCCAACTAAAGAAGCGAATGTAATAGCTAAAGCTTTGGTTGAAAATTTTATTTTGATATATGGTAAATTTTTAGAGTTAAAATCAGACCAAGGATCCGAATACAAAAATGAAGTCCTTGGCCAAATATGCAAGTTATTACAGGTTAAGCAAACTTTTTCTACAGCCTACCATCCACAAACGATAGGTTCATTGGAAAGAAATCATAGGTGTTTGAATGAATACCTAAGAAATTATGTCAATGAACACCATTCGGATTGGGATGATTGGTTACAATTTTATGCATTTACATATAATACTAGCCCACATACTGATCATGGTTTAACGCCATATGAATTGGTTTTCGGAGTTAAAGCAAGAGTACCACACGAAACATACACAGATAAAGTTGATCCAGTTTATAATTTTGATCTTTACAGCACAGAATTAAAATTCAAACTTCAAAAGTCACATGAAACTGTAAAACAAAAATTACTTGAACAGAAACAAATTCGAAAAGAAATAAATGATCGTTCAACGAATCCGATTCAAATCAAAACAGGAGATACAGTTTATTTGCAAAAGGAAAATAGACGTAAATTAGATTCATTCTATACAGGTCCATATAAAGTAACATCGATATCAGAACCAAATTGTGAGATCATAAATTTGAAAACGAATCAATCATCTTTAGTTCATAAAAATAGACTAATTAGATCATAAGAAGTGTTAGTTTATAAACCCGAGCCTAATCTCATAAAAAAATAATGGAAATCAAAAAATAGTAAAAAAATGAGATAGGTCAATATTCTTAGCATTAGCTGAGAAGTGAGAAATTCGGATAGTTTTAAGATACATTTTATTTTATTTTGCAACTACATATTCCAAATATTTCAATTATAATTACAAAAAACTGACATTTTATTTCATCATTGTAAAGGAGATTGAAACAATATTTTAGAATTTATTGAAACTATGTTGACAATAATTGAATGATTTCACTGCGTTACGTCATTCACCCAAAGGGGGATGGTGTAGCATTATCGTATCTGTAAAGAATTATTCTTTAGCATGTTTTTGAAAGATCATAAATATTTGATCTTGACAGTTTACAACTGTCCGTTTTCAAGCAGTCTTTCCCACATCTTTTAAAGTGGTGTTTTTCACATGCAGGACTGATGCGCCTGCATTTCTTCAAGTGCATTCCTCTCATGTTCCCACGAACAATGCTGGGACATGTCATTCACACCTAAATAACTTCGATTTACCACACAAGTTGTGCAACACTCTTGTTTCCCATACCGTACTCATGCTGAGTACGCGTATCACATTTCATACCCATAAATGCACACAATTCCTTCTTTCCACTCGAAGCGCTGACCTAACCGAACAGCGCACAGTTCAAGCAACCACGTGTGAACGTTTACTTAATTGAATGGTAAACGCCCCTTTTCGTAATTATCTTTTCCTTTCCTTGGATTGGCTATCGTTCTGTTGCATGGATCGATAGGCTATTGATATGTATGCGTTTCAGCCTTCTCCAGAAATTATGTACTAGATTAAGCAGGTTAGCTTAAGCTTTGATTTTGAATAAAGACTCATTATTGTTTCAACTCTCAACAAGACTAGTAACTACTAAAATTGGGCTTTTTGTTCCAGAGTTGTGCACGGTCTCACGTAAGCCATCCTTTTATGTACTGATTAAAACCCATCGTGACACTCCTATAGAAAAAAGATTCGTAGCGTAGCGACACTTTACCCATCTGTACCATCTAGGAAAATATCTTAAAGCGTAAAATTAGAAAACGGCTTCTGGAAAATATGCATCAAATATCCCTCAAGCACTAAGCGGAAAACGCAACCTTTCCAGCGTAAGCAAAGGAACAACTTCCCAGAGAGACCGCAAACCATAGCCCCGAGTTGAAACGAGCAGCGTGATAATGAAATTTATTATGTTTGTCTACATGATTAGCAGAACTAGGTGTCTCGTCTGGGACTCTACCACTCCCGAACGGACAGAAAAAAGTGGTCCGACGTAGATCTGGAGCGCCCGGCTGGCATCTAGCTGTGGCACATCAGTTGAACAAACTCGACTCCAGCCGAGCCGTCGCGTCGTGTACCCGCCCGCACGTAATCAAGAGCCAGGGAAAATAAACGTTGCTCCAGGATGGTGATTATTCTCGGTACCTACTGCTCCTGCTGTTGCGACAGATGGTTCGCTGTTTTTTTTTCGGTACACCTTCATCGCGGTATTTTCATGTAATTCAATTTTCCTGCGAACCACTTACCGTCAGATGAGATGGCTCCCCGTTATTAGATTGATTAAGTGGGTTGAACATACGAGTTAGCACAGTTGGTTTAAGCTCGGTGTTTTCTCCATGTTACAAACATTACATTACTTTCATTTACAGCTTACACTACTTCACATTTTTGGTTTATGGCTACCGCCGTCTCTTCCTCGATTACACTAGTTTACAGCATTTTTGAACTCGGTAAGCTGATGATCATTTTTGGTGTAGAACCATGCCCTGAGTTCGAAAACGCGAAAGAAAAAAATTACAGTAGAGCGGAATTTTTTCGACTTTCCATACAAGGTTGATGATTTGAAATCGATTTTTGTTCTATTTTTAAGCAAAGTAGCTCACTTCAAACATCTCTTTCTCCGTAATCAATGCTCCGATTGAGCTGACATTTTTACTGTAACTTGCCTACATATGATATGTCAAATAAACGTCGAGAAAGAATTTTTAAGTTGTTTTTTTCTTATTGGAAAAAATACCTTTCTTCAAAAAATTTTGGGAATTTTGCTAAAATTTAAGAAGATCGTCCCTAAAAATCGCCAATATCTTGAATTTCATCAATCTGACGCAAAACCTGTATTCAGATGATCGAATGGTATTGTATTCAGCTTTTAATTTATGGAAAAAGATTTAAAATTGGTTGAACAAAACGCAATATATTTGAATTTTAGTAAATTACATATTTTGAAAAGTTGCAGAACTCGATATTGAGCTAAAACTCAAAAACTGTTCTACTTAAAATTTTTTGAAGGTCGGTTTCGAAATCAGCACTAAATTGTGCTTCAAAAATTTTGGTCGTTGACAGAAGTTCACGACTTTCGTTTTATTTTGTAAACTTGTGTTATATCCGATACTCGCCAGATCACGTTCTACCTGGTGCACCCTACCGGATCTGGATCATTGGGGTCTCCAGTTAGCCTAGTGGTTAAGGCTTTGGATCGCCAATCCGGAGACGGCGGGTTCGATTCCCGTTCCGGTCGGGAAATTTTTCTCGACTCCTTGGGCATAGTGTATCATTGTGCTGGCAAAGAAAGCCCTCCAATTAATAACTGTGCAAGTGCTCAAAGAACACTAAGTTGGAGAGAGGCAGGCCAAGTTCCAGTGGGAACGTAGAGCCATACAGAAAAAGAAGAATCCTACCGGATCTATGGCAAACATCAATTTTGTAGGTATGTTGCCCGGCTCTGCCCACGGTATCTTTCCGGCTCTGGCCTCCTTCACTAGTGCATTGGGAATGCACACGGGGGTTCGCTTGATGGCGATACTGGGGTGGCTGTCCTTCAAGTCCACCTTCGTCTCGCTTATTCATGACTCAGTGGAGCTCAGCGATGTGCACAAATTTCATTATTTGAAATCTGCCTTGAAAGGGGAAGCGGTCAAGTTGATCGAGTCGCTAACAATCACTAACGACAACTACGCCATAGCATAGGATCTAGCATAGGATACTATCACGAAGCTGTATTCAAATGAGTATCTGTTGAGTACCCATGGAATTCCCAAAAATTGATAAGGAATCGGCGATGCGGATTCGTGGTTCGGTGTACGAATTCGATCAACGGCTATAGATATTAAAGCAGCTGGGCGAAAAAACCGAACACCGGACGAGGGTTTTGGATGCTGTACAATCAAACTGTAGTAAGGCCATCAGCGTGCAGCCGAAGGTGTTCGTGAAACGTGAACGGTTGGCAGTACATGCGTCAATGGAAAGTGGGAGAAGTAATCCTATGTTCCAATGCTGCAGCAAGCAGCATTATTTGTTGAAGAGTTCGAAGTTCCAGAGTTTCGGGCTGCAGGAGAAATTGGACTTTGTCAACAGCAAGCGGTTGTGCAGCAATTGTTTCAAGTCCGATCACTGGGTCCGGGATTGCAGTTTGAAGATCAGCTGCAGGACGTACGGAAAGAAGCATAACTCCCTTATTCATCCCAGGTTTCAATCTAACAGCGGAAGCAATGGTAGCAACGACTCCGAGGGCAATACTTCAGCAGGCAACGCAACAAGGGAGAATAATGCGACTAGGTCGCATCTTGTAACGGAATCAGTGGAAGATAATCTAAGGGAAACCGAGGAAAATGGGTCGACTGGATCGTATAGCATTGGAACAAAGCAGGGAAGCGTAAGTTCAAGCGTATTTCTGTCTACGATCGATACGGTGGTGGTAAAAGTACGCGATCAGTACGGGGGAAGCCAGATGGGTCGTGCGTTGCTGGACAGTGGATCGCAGGTGAACGTGATAAGTGAGAGACTATGCCAAATGCTCAAACTCAAGCGGCGAACAATATGTGTTCCAATAGAGGAATTCCACGGAGTCATGTCAGTCGATCCTGAGCGACCATTTCAAAAATATCTGAAACTTTGCACAGTTTTTCAATTTCATCTAAATCGTCATTTTTCGATATCAAACCTTCATATTTACTCACGACTAACTTTTCAGAAGGGTGTATGCTAAAACAGCTCAAAAATATTCTAAAAGCTGTACAGCAAAAACGGATTTTTCGATTGTTATGAATTTTTCAGCAAAGTTAGATAACTAAATGATGATTCCTTAGAAAATATACACTGTAAAAAAATTATTTTTTTACTTAAAAAAAATATGATTTTTGTCACAAAAACTCAAATATCTCAAAACCCTATCTTTTTACCAACGTTAATTTTTTAGGGGAAATGGCCCTTTAGACCAAGCCCACCCGTGGGCTTAATACTACACACGCAACAGCACGTCGTTAACGATTTTTAATTTCGTTATCAACCCATGTTCGCACCGGTCGTTCGTTTCCATGTGAGTAAAATAATGATCGGTCGCCTTTGCGCACCGGTGGTCTCTATTCTCTCCGTACCATCGGTTTTTTGCACTTCTGTAAATCATCGCAATATTTTGTGTATTTCTATAGGGTTATTGCAAATCTTATTCAGTATAATAATTTGTGCACATAGGTATTATGAAAGATGGGGTTTTGGATAAGACTGAAAACTGTTAGTAAAAATTGAATTCAAATAAATAATTCCCTTGGAGATTTGTACCAGTTTTGGTGCGTTTAAAGATATCATTTTCTCAATAATTTATGATTGTATTTAAACCCGGAATTCAAGCAATCTTTTTTTAAAATTATATGTTTGTTGCTTACTGTATGACTTGTAGGTTGAATTTTTATCTAAAATAATATCCATCTCTTCAATATTCATGTTGCCTTTCTCGCAAGAAATTTATCTGAATTTGAGATTATGAGCATTCTTTTCAATAATTAGGTTTATTGAATAATTACATCCCTTGTATTTCCAACACATTTATCACGTAGTTGTCTCCTTTACAACTTCGCGTAGGTCAAGATTCTTGAATCCTGGTAATAGTAGAAGCTGTCTTCTAACAGTCTGCGATAAGTTTGCGCAACCTTTTTTCATTAACGTGTATTTTAACATCAGCTAATTCTATACTCAGTCACAACCTTTTAGTTACAAATCATCACTCGCAAATCTTAATATATATTGCGATCTTTTGGATGCTGGTATATGAATATTTTGTTGGAAGCAGATTCTATGCGCTTGAAGTAGACTGCGTATTTGTCAAAGTACATAATGAGCCCACTCTCCTTTTTGGCACTTCATACAACAATTGTTGTATTTTAACATCCAACGCCTTGCTTTTTCTATAACGAGGAACCTACAATATGGCAGTCCTGCACACCGCCTATTTTAATTGGTGAAACTTGGCAGCTCGACTACATTTTTTAAGATTTTTATCTGTATGATTTAGCTTTTACAAAAAGAAATAACTGTACTGTTTCTATGATATCTGAGTTGAGTTAGGTACAGTCAATGCATCTTTGAAAAATCGTAACTACTCTTATCTAATCTCTTACATACGCGGAATCACCCTGGAAAGCAATCGTGTTACTTTTCTTGTCAATACTGATGCTTGCAGCATATCAGGGATATGACACATGCATCAAAGCGGTCTGGTCTACTGCGTTGTATTTACGCGCAAAGATGATTCTTCGAAATACTTGGAGTACAGAATATTTTATTTCGGCAAGGTACATCTCGAATTTACAGGGGAGGAAGGATGCGTGGACGGTGAAGTTACCCATTTCGCACACTTTCTTCCTAATGTCTCGTTTATTTAATTTATATTTTTAAATTTATTTTTAATAAACCACCCACTGACGACCACCATTTTCAAAAACAGCAATCAAACCAATACTCTTTTGCCTTTTTGAAATATACACGACAAAACGAAACGCGAGGCACAGCTCTTTCAAAGCGAAGGATCTCAGCCCGGAAAGTGAAGAAAGAAAACCTTGTGGTCACTTATTACCGTTAAATAGTTTCTTTTCGGGTTAGGTTAGAAAATACGCACATCTTCTCACCGGAATCTGCGTCGGATGACGATAATTTTGAAACTTGTCGGAACGAACTTCGCGAGTTATTTATTTGGACATTTTTCTAAATGTGCGAAACTAAGCTTGACTTGCTGCGTAGAAAACCCGGCTCAAACATGTACGTGTTAAAACAGCAAAACTCACTAAATCACTATACATTTCTTCAAATATTAGTTTCGAAACGATCTGCCGAATCAAAAACTAAAGGTGCGATTATGAGCAATCGTAACTATTTTAAAGAGAAAATCAATACATTTTCGATATGCATGATCCTAAAATTGGCGAAGAAGCGAAAACTTTATTCAAAGCTTGTCAATTTAAACCTATTATTTTTCTGCGTTTGTATTGTCACTCTATCACAATTGTATGTCAGACAATTTGTTGTGTTATTCGTGTAACGATCTATGATATTGATTGGTTGAAAATTTCAAATATTTGATGCAAACTAAAATTCCTACCTATACAAAACAAGAAAATCATTCTCTAGAAACTATATACCTGGCAACAAATCCATACTCATGTTCTTTCGTCTCCTCTTTACGCTACCCAGAGAGCTAAACGCGAGAGAGCGCACGAGCCTACGGATAGAGACCGTACTTTGCGTGTCTCTATATTCTAAGCCATGCTACGAACCGTACGTAAACTTTTCGCTTTCGAGCCCTACTTAGCAGCGACCGGTGCGGTTCGCTTCTTTGTTCGGGGCTCTACTTAACGTTAAAACGCTTGATTGAGCCCATGAGTGGGCTTGGTCTTATATCAGCTATCTACCATAAAATTTTGGTGATGGTAAACTGATAAACAAAAAAGTTATGACATTTCAAACATTTCACAATTTTTACATTTAGTAACAAAAAAAATTTTTTTTCTGTGTAAATTATTTTGAGAATTATTTTTTGATGCTGATTTTATTGTAAAGGCTACCGCCTGAATTAAACAAGTTGTTTTCATGATACTTTTATTTGATTATTCATAATTTCTATAGTATCTATTTGAAACTTAGACGCGATCCAGTGTTTTGATCAAAAATATTGAGAGTGTCATACTTTTTATTGTACGTGACTGGTGAAAAAATCCCTTGATAGTGTTGAAAAGCTGTTGATTATAAGAAAAATGGAATTAAACTTATTTTTAAGACAAAAGCTGTATAATAAAAGTTTTATATACGCGTATACGTCTAGTTTATCTTCAAAAAAATACCTCTTAGAGAACAGACTTTATGATCGGAAGAATGCGAGTAACTTCAACAACAACAAATGCATGAGAGTTACCTACCACGTGAAAATCCATCGCCCAGTTCACACTACCCCCACCTGGTGGAAATGTTTCACGAAATACTGCGATGTGCAATATCGTCATCAGAAGGCGCTAGTGTGAAACGTCAAACGCAAAGAAAAATGATGGGCACTCTTCTGGTTATGAAAGTCACAACCAAGATTCAAAATGATCGTTAAAGGCGTGGTCAATGAAAATTTCGTCAGTGTTACGTTTGTTTGTCTGTATACATACCATGACAATGCTCACGAAAAAGCAAAAAAAAAATACTACCGCTATGGATATTAAATAGTAATTTTTTTCTTCAGCCAAGCAAACAACACCAAACTAGTCAGTTAAAACTAATAAGTGATTTTGTTTATTATAATCTAACGAACAACATGAACAGTCGCTTTCTCAAAGGTCTTCAACTCAACTCTCTCTTGTAGACCGTTTGATGAAAAAAAAATGATCAAAGGAGTTACGAAATCTCACCGAAAGCACCATAGATAATCTGAAAGAGACTGGTTATGCCCAAATTGAATCCAAATTTACGCATTTGCACGTCCTGCCGTCTAGACTTTGACAAACGAGCCATCTGTATATCATCGGTAAAGCAGGGCGTAGGAAGTTCGAAAACGACAACAACTGAGAAATTGCCAGAAGTGCTAAGTGCAGAGAGTCATGTCACCGTACCATCAGCGACATCAGTTTAAACAATTAATCACGCCCCTTTTCAAAAATGCTTTGATATATACTTCAACATACGCATTCCAATATTTTTAACGTTGCAAAACACGCTTTCAACATTCATTTTGAAGAAGAGGGAAAACACTTGTCCTCAAATGTAACAGCAAATAATGAATAAACGACTAATGCGCGGAGGGCGTGATAAAATCGGAACATTACTGTACATATAATATACATAATACATAATAAAAACAGCTTGTTTTACTCACGCAAGGCCATTAACAATAAAATCAGCATCAAACTGCGATTTCCGGCCGAAATAAAGGCAGGAACAAATCTCATTTTCTTCTTTTGTCACAGCGCTCGTTGACTCGTTAAGGGGGAGGATGATAAATAATAAATGTATTCGATGGAAAAATATCCAAACAATTAGGCAACATAGATAAACTCATCGGATTTATTAAGAAAGTTTCTGTGGAACTCGAATTACACCTTAAATTTGTTGATTTTCTTGAACATTTTATTTGTGCTCCCCTCAAAATGTTGAATTCCGACCAAAATTTTCCGAGGGGGCGGTGACATAAGAGAAAATCGAAATTTGTATTAGCCTAATTTACACTAAAAAAAATTATTACTAAATGTGAAAATTGTGAAATGTTTGAATTGTCATAACTTTTTTGTTTATTAGTTTATCATCACCAAATTTTTATGGTAGATTGCTAATACAATGGACCGTTTTCCCTAAAAAAAATTGCGTTGGTAAAAAGATAGGGTTTTGAAATATTTGAGTTTTTGTGACAAAAATGATATTTTTTAATGTTAAAAAAGATTTTTTTTTACAGTGTATATTTTCTTAGGAATCACCATTTAGTTATCTAACTTTGCTGAACAATAAAATCAGCATCAAACTGCGATTTCTGACCGAAATAATTTACACAGAAAAAAATATTTACCAAATGTGAAAATTGTGAAATGTTTGAAATGTTATAACTTTTTTGTTTATTAGTTTACCATCACCAAATTTTTATGGAAGATTGCTAATACAATGGACCGTCTTCCCTAAAAAAAATTGCGTTGGTAAAAAGATAGGGTTTTGAGATATTTGAGTTTTTGTGACAAAAATGATATTTTTAATGTTAAAAAAGATGTTTTTTTCACAGTGTATATTTTCATAGGAATCACCATTTAGTTATCTAACTTTGCTGAAAAATTCATAGCAATCGAACGAACCATTTTGGCTGTACAGATTTTTGAATATTATTGAACCATTTTCACATACACCCATTCGAAAAGTTAGTCGTGATTCAAAATAAAAATTTGATATCGAAAAATGGCGATTTAGATGGAACTGAAAAACTGTGCAAAGTTTCAGTTCAATAGAAAATCATGAATTAAAAAATTTCCTTAATTTTGATGCTGTTGCTTGGAATCGCTCAATAACAGGAGTTGGACAATCGGAATCTACAGCGAAACATGCCGTCAGCGCAACGGTAAGTTACAGAACCACGGACTACACGGTTGGATTGGATTTCTTGGTGTTACAACGAGTGACTGCAAAATTACCTTTGACAACAGTTCCGATTTCTCATAGGAAAATCCCAAATAATCTTCAACTGGCAGATCCTCAGTTCAACGTCAGTGGCCGCATCGATCTATTACTTGGTGTTGAACACTTCTTCAACTTTTTGTCGAAAGGGAGATGAGACGGTTTTTTCTGGGTCCCGAGTTACCCGTGCTCGTAGATTCGGTATTTGGATGGGTCGTAGCTGACAGGGATGCAAGTTTTCAGCATAACCTATCAGTTCGTTGCTGCACGGCAACACGGGCGAAACTCCGGAAGAAATGCTGGAACGATTTTGAAAGGTGGAAAGTTGCGACGATCAACCGGCATGGTCCAAGGAAGAGTAGGATTGCGAAGAGGATTTTAAGCGTACTCATTCGAGGGCGCAGGATGGACGATACATCGTACAGTTGCCGAAGCATGTCGGTTTCGAACAGATGTTGGGCAACTCGGAGGTTTCAGAGCTGAAAAGATACCGGAAACTGGAAAACTGTTTGAAAAGGAACTCTACCATGAAGGATCAGTATTACGCATTCATGAGAGAATACCTGGAAATGGGACACATAAGGAGGATATCGGAAGCGGAATTACAAGCAGAAGCTACGGGAACGGCTCAACGGAAGGTACTCAAAGTACGGAAGTACGGAAGTACTCAAAGAAACAAGCACAACGACCAAGGTGCGCGTCGTCTTCGATGCGTCGGCGCAAACGGACAACGGCTTTCTCAACGACGTACTACTGAAGGGCCTGTAATTCAGGAAGATCTTTTGAACCTGCTTATTCGCTTTCGCAGGCACGAAGTGGCACTTGTGGCAGATGTGAAGAAAATGTACAGGCAGATTCGACAGGACAACAACGATACTCTTCGTCTTCGAATATGTTTTTACTTCTCCAAAGATGTACCAATTGACAGCTAGGAGCTGCTTACCGTGACATACGGGCTGAAACGTCGTTTTTGGCAACACGTGCTTTGAAGCAGTTAGATATCGATGAAGGTTCGGAGCAAGCGCTGCGTTGGAAAAGGATTTTTACGTGGACGACTACATCGGAGGAGCCACGAGCGTGGAGTAAGCCATCGGTCTGCGCGAGGAATTAAGGAGGATTCCCAATACGGAAATGGTGCTCAAATGGCCCAAAAGTCTTGGCTGGAGTTCCTGAAGATTGTTACCGGCGGGTAACATTTGTGTTTTGTTTAAACCCAGAGTACGGGAAATTAGGGAACTCTATGTAAAGTTAATTTACAACGGTCAAATTGAAATGGCAATTGACGGGGTACGCAAGCGAAGCGCAAATCTGGGTGTACGGGGTACGTGGGTGGCCGGTTTCACTCATCCAGAAGCGAGTGTAGGAGGAAATGGGAAAACGCTAATTGATGAGTGATGGATGCTTCGGGTGAGGAACGTTCGTGGAGATGATGGGAGTCATTCAGTAGCAAGATTCCAAGCGAAGGACAGTTAGCGAGCTACCGCTCTTGAAAGTGAGAAAATCTCGATTAGTGATTGCCGGTCGTGTATCCTGCGGAAGATTGTACCCGCTCCAGGTATCGCAATCCGATCATTTAGCGGACGGTTTTATCCGCTACGGCCATTGCATTTGGGGCGCGCGACAAGTCCCGCCCAGGCCACCATTCCGAAACCATTCTCCGGACCTGGCCTTCCGATTAAGGAGCCGGCTCGCCGGGAAGCCTCCAACGCACGTTGCCGCGCACGTTTCCGTGAAGACGTTGGCCCTTGCGGCCATCTGGAACCGCTACAGGATCGAGGAAAGTACGAATCCCGCCAGAAACTCAACGGCTCCAACCGCTCCCGTTCTATTGCCTCTGGAAGCCCTCCGGATCACCATCGAAGCCAGCATCACCATCGTCGAAGTTCCCTCCTCCGCCGCCGAAGTTACCGCCGCCGTCGAAGCCACCACCTCCGTCTAAGCCACCTCCTGCGCCATCGAAGTCATATCTGCCGCCACCGCCCGTGGGGCCCCCTCCATCTGTGACCCCCATTGCGAAGAACAATAAAGCGTTTGTTAACCGTGAGTATTTTGTGAAATAGGTTCCCGTACTCCGAAAACTTTCCCTCGTCGATACGCTCTGAGACCCGGAATCGAAAAGAGGCCTTGAGTGCCCACCCCGGAGGCTGCCGCCGGCTCAGACCAGCAGCCTGGGGTTTTGGGCCGGTTTCCCTCTGAAACCGAGCCGAGAGGTTCCGGGGTCAAAAAAGAGGTCTTATAAGATCAGTTGGGAACAAATCTTTCCATCACCTTTGAATTGTACCCCGATAAAAGGATCAAAACCTTTGGAATTACTTGGGAGCCGAAAGCTGATCAACTTCGGTTCCTGTTTAGCACGGACGATCATGAAGGAACATGGACTAGGAGGAAGATTTTATCTTCAATTGCCAAGCTGTTTGATCCGCTTGGATTGATTGCTCCTGTAGTGGTAACTGCCAAGATAATCATGCAGAAGCTGGCTTTACTGCAAACCGGATGGGATGGACGACGTTCAATCCTTGTTCTGGTCGGACTCAACCGTTGCGTTGTTTTGCACTGCTTGAAAGCTTCACCAAATACGTGGAAAACATTCATCCCCAATCGTGTTTCTAGTATTCAGGCTGTAACATTTGGACATTCATGGCAGCATGTAGCCGGGAAAGAGAACCCGATCATCACTGCTACCTCTCCTCAGAATAGTGGCACGTTGCCTACGATTTTTGAACAATTGTAGACGACCTCAGGAGCGTATTTCTACAGCATTTCTTTCTGTATCAAAAATTGCTACCGCCAAAATGTGCCTAGTACGTATAGTGGAAGAATCGTTCTCATAGGAAATCAAAACCTTGAAGAAACGGTACCAAGTTTCCCACAAATCACCATTGAAGCTTCTTCTTCCCTTCGTTGATCGGGAAGAAATAATCAGATTTGGAGGTCGGTTTCGCCATTCCCTTGAGGACTACGCCACCAGACATCCAGCAGTACTTCCGCAGTCGCATAGATTTACCGGTATGCTCGTTGAGTATTATCATCTGCAGACTCTTCACGGAGGACATCAAGCAACTCTTGCAGTCATGAGACAGGAGTTTTGGCCGATTCATGGAAAAAGAGCCGTCACTTATTCTGTTCTTCGAAAGTGTCATCGTTGTTGTTTTCGCTTTAACCCTACGCCAATCCAACAGCCGATGGGACAGCTCCCATCCGTACGAGTACGCCCAGCTCGACCTTTCCTCATAACTGGCGTCGGCTACTGCGGACCCTTCTATTTGAAGCCCCCACACCGGTGAGCTGCTCCAACGAAAGTGTACATCGCTGTTTTTATATGCTTCACGACAAAAGCCGTTCACCTTGAGCTCGTCATGGACCTCTCGTCAGCTGGATTCATCTCTGCGCTTCGTAGTTCATAGGCCACCACGGAATCCCGAATTCCGACAATGCGACAAATTTTCAAGGAGCGAAGCATGAGTTACATGACCTTTACATACTTTTAAACAGCACTGTCGGCCAGACTGCGATTGGAACGGAACTGTCACAGCAATGAATTTTGTGACAATTTATTCCACCCCGAGCTCCCAATTTTGGAGGACTGCGGGAGGCAGCAGCCCGCTCCTCCAAAACCGCTCTGTAAAAGGAAATTGGTTCACACCAATTGACCCATGAAAATTTTTGCCCCCTGCTAGTACAAATTGCGGCAGCCCTCAACTCAAGACCTCTTTGCCCTTTGTCAGATGACCCCACTGACATAAATGCCCTCACATCAGCCCATTTCTTAATCGGGACGTCAATGAAAGCCCTCCCCGACCCCGATTTCACAGCCATACCCTCGAACCGCCTGACCCACTATCAGCAACGACAGTAGATGTTTCAACGCTAGTGGCAGCGCTGAAGCCAAGAATATCTCACCGGACTTTAGCAAGCGACCAAGCACATTCAACCAAGCCCCATCCGCACTGGTAGCATCGTGGTAGTTCGAGAAGACCATATATCTCCGCTGGAGTGGTCATTAGCCAGAATAACTGAGGTTCACCCTGGAGCTGATGGAGTCATACCGGTTGTCACCATACGAACTTCCAGATGAACTTACAGGCGCCCAGTTCAAAGTATTTGTCCATTACCCCTAGAAGACAGCATGGATGGAAATTAATTAGTAAGATTGAATTCAAGTGTTAGTAGAGATGATGTTAGTAAGTTGAAACAAGTTTCAAGGGGGTCGGTTATGTCAGTTGTTAGTAGTTTGTTAATATTCTAATTTGAAATCCTACTTAAACTAAACATGCAAAAGTTACGAAAAAGCTTTCGACCGTCTCAACCACGAAAACATGTGGGAAGCCCTCAGGCGCAAGCAAGGGTGTCCCTGCGAAAATCATCGGTCTCATTGAAGTAGAGTACAGGACATTTTCGTGCAGAGTACTGCACAACGGTGTCTTGTCCGATCCCATCCAGGTCGTCGCTGGAGTGAGGCAAGGACGTATTCTATCACCGCTACAATTCGCTACATATCGTAATCGACGAGATCCTGGTAGATGCGATTGATCGTGAACCAAATCGTGGGTTGCTGTGGCAGCCCATTAACATAAAATACCTAAATGACTTCGAATTGGGTGATGACGTTGCTCTCCTAGCTCAACGCCGCTCTGATTTGCAGAGCAAGCTCGATGATCTTGCCAATCCCTCCTTGGCGGCAGGTCTTACCTTCAAAGTCAACAAAACTAAATCGTTAGATGTAAACACTGTCAACCCTTCCATCTTTACGGTAGCTTCATCGTCGATGTCATCAAAAGCCGATAGCGATAGAAATTCTGTAGCGAAAGTGGGGGGTAGGTCGGCCACACTCTACGATTGGAATCGCAGCAGAGGCTGGCCCGTAAGCTTATGGCAGCATTGCTTCCATAAGGAAATAAAGCAAGGCAATAATGACAACATGCAGTCGGCGCAGCAGACGAAGATCAGTGTAGGAGAGTGCACTATCCTGTCAAAGCGCTCTGTCAAGCACTTGGGCGTGATGATCGACGATAAGCTTACCTTCGGTAGCCACGTCGATTATGCCTGTAAAAGAGCCTCCACAGCTATTGCGGCACTGTCCCGGATGATGTCCAATAGCTCTGCGGTGTACGCCAGTAAGCGCAAGCTTCTGGCTAGTGTTGCTACGTCCATACTTAGGTATGGCGGCCCGGCGTGGGGTACCGCGCTAAGTACTGAATGCTACCGACGGAAGCTGGAAAGTACTAACAGGCTTATGTGTCTGAGGGTTGCAAGCGCGTACCGTACCGTGTCACACGACGCTCTCTGTGTCAATACTGGTATGGTGCCTATCAGCATTCTTATCAGTGAGGACATGGAGTGCTTCGAAATGCGCGGCACAAGAGGCATACGCAAGACTGTCAGGATGGCCTCTATGGTCAAATGGCAGCGCGCGTGGGACAGTTCCACCAAAGGAAGGTGAACCCATACCCAAGTAACATTTTGATAGCCAATTAGTCTTGTAGAGGTTTTTAGAATCGTCATTAAACCTTATACATTATATTTTGGTTTTATGATAGTTCTAAGAACCTCTTCTAGTCTATTTGACTAAAAAATGTTACTTGGGATAGGATGATACCGAGGGTAGATAGTTGGATTAATAGGCGCTATGGGGAAGTTACATTCCACCTGACACAGGTCCTTACAGGTCATGGTTGCTTCCGACAGTATCTACACCGTTTCGGGCTTGCGGATTCTCCCGAATGCCCAGTGTGCAATGGTTTAGAGGAAACGACGGAACACGTTTTGTTCGTGTGCCCGCGATTTCGCACACTGCGTGACCGCATGCTTGCCACATGCGAGATTAGCTGGAATGCCGTTTCAACGGCTATCACCCATATCGTCTGGGAGCTACAGAGGAGGTGGCGCGTGGACTCGGAGAATGGCTAGTCCAGATGCAGTACAAGAGGTGGTCCAGGGGTTTGAAGTCGGCTTCGTCATACCGGTGCCCTGCGGTCGAGATCGACCCTTAAAAAGTAAAGTAAAAAATTATTGCTAAACAAACAACGCGAAATACATTTACGAATAGGTCGTAGCTTATGCACTTGAATTGCAATATTTTGCATCTACGCGGTTCGTGCGTTGAGCTGCAAATGCTGTATAATACTAATCCAAAATCTACTTGTCTCTTTGCAGGATCTAAGGTTATGTGAAAATGATAATATAAGAGAACATACGTTAGCCAAAGAGTGGAAGTAAAGATAACACAGTTCGTTTTAATTGAAACCGGACACCTGCCAAACCAACAATGAACAAACAGGTGAGTAGATCAAACCAGCCGATTCATTTATCCGTTTTTTAGTGCAACTGTATAACGTAAAGTTGAAAAGGACCTTTTAACATTTATAGCAAGTACGAACACCGATAAAGAAAAAAAAAAAATCGAATCCCACAAAGCAAAAGCAACTTCAGTACATATCTGTAAACCGTTCGGCAGATTTCAGGTTTCTACACACGATTTCTTCCAAAGCCTCCACCACCAACATCATCGTACGGCAGAGATTTGATCTGACCAGTTTAATTGATTTTCTCTCTGGGAAAGACTTTTTACTTCAACTGGCGTACCGCAAAACTACGCCGCCCACCACCAAGCAACGAAGCTCCTCAGCATCCCAGCACAGGAACCATTGAGGAAAACGAGAAAACCATTTGATTGGATTCTTGGCTCATTTCGTTGGTGTGCCAGCCTATACCTACCGTACAATCTCCACCAACCAACCATAACAACCGAGGCGACAGCCTTGAGAAGCTTGGGTCGGAAATTAAAGATTATTATCGTGGTGTGCCGGGACCAGCTTCTTTTTACATCGAATCCAGTTTCTTCATTTTTTTCCTGTCGTTCTGCTGGGAAAGGATATGGCAAACATTGAATTAAGATTTTGGGAAAGCAAACGGCTTTCCGGGTTCCGTGAGATCTGTTACACGTGCTTTTCCAAGGCGCTTTCTTGGAAGCAATTCAAAGGTTGGATTCAATGCCACACTTGTTAAAGGACCCAAGGTCTATCTCGATATGGAATCTACTGGCTTTGAATGAGATACGTTTCTAACATATCTGAGAAAAGAACTTTGTTGGACTCAACATGAGAGGTTTTAAATTTTGGTATACCATGCATTTATTCGTTTAGGCAAATTTGAAATTGTTGATCGAGACCTTTAGTCGTTATTTCATTGCAGAGGGCAGATATGAGCTTAAATAAAATTTTAAAGGAAGCGTGCGTGAAGAATTGAAACCCATCTCTAATCAATGCTATCTACGTAGACCGCAGACCTATATTATTTATTGTCCTTCGTCGGGCATTGACCCTGGCTGGAAATAAAGCCATTTTGAGTTGCCCACATCACTCAGCTGACTCACAAAGGTATAAAGTTTTATGATGGTCATCAAAACCTCTATAAGACTTATTGGCTAGCGAAATGTTACTTGGTCAGCTTCTCGATACCTCCATTCTAGCGCTGCACGCCAGAGCGCTCCACATGACCACAGCAGTCACGCAGTTCCATGGGACAGACCCCATGTCTCGGCACCGAATACCAAAGCTGCGGAATTTATATCGGTTGACAAGTGCAGTAAGCATCCTAAACCAGGATATTTTGCCACAGTACTTGGAGGCCGTACAGAACCTTGAGGATCTGAAATTTACTGTGTGTTGAACTGCGGTGACTGTTGTCAAGACGCTGAGATTGCGGACTCGCCCACAAGGAGACGGAGAAGGTCGCACACCACACACAAACCCGCTTGGATGCGACGTTTTTTAAGACCGGATCGCTACATTATTGCGGACCAAGGTTGGTAAATTAACACAGTACAAGCAAAGGAATCTATCAACGAGGCTAGTTCGTTATGTATATTCCTAAATCCTGGTGGGATATTACTGTAGAGTTTATTCCAAAAGTGGGTCGTGCGTCGTATGAAGAAGCAAAGAGCTTCAGACCTATCAGTTTGACCTCTTTTCTTCTGAAATGCTTAGAATGCATTGTCGATCATCACATCCGTGATGTTCATCTGGCCAATGTACCTCTTCATGTGAACCAACATGCCTACCAATCTGGAAAGTCCACTGTGACTCTTTTACACAAAGTTGTTTACGATATCGAGAAGGCATTCGCTCAAAAGCAATCCTGCTTGGGTGTTTTCTTAGATATGTCGAGGGTGCCTTTGACAACGTGCCTTTCGATGCCATATTGGAAGCCACACGAGGTCGTGGTATATCTCCAATGATTTCCAATTGAATTTACCAAATGCTCAAAAACCGACATCTCTTCTCGACATTGCGCCAAGCGGCGAATAGGAAATTGAGTGGTTGTGGATGCCCCCAAGGGGGAGTATTATCTCCACTTTTGTGGAATCTCGTAGCAGATACGCTATTGAGGCAACTCAATAATAGCGGTTTTCCTACTTATGGTTTTGCCGTCGACTACCTACATTGTTAGTTAGTATGTGCATCAGCACCCTTTTCGACCTGATGCAAATCGCTCTTCAGGTAGTTGAGCGTTGGTGTCGCCAATGTGGCCTTTCGGTAAATCCGAGTAAAACATCTATTGTTCTTTTCACGGAAAAGCGAAACCGTAATGGTGTTCGACCTTTACGTCTCTTTGATTCAGAAATCGATGTGACTGAACAGGTAAAGTACGTTGGAGTCATTCTTGATGCCAAGCTGTCCTGGACACCACATGTTGAGTTCAGAATCAAGAAAGCTTGTATGGCCTTCGGGCAATGCCGGTGAACCTTTGGTACAACTTGGGGTCTTAAACCCAAGTATATCAAATGGATTTACATAACTGTTGTTCGTCCAATATGTATTGGCTTATGGATGTCTTGTGTGGTGGCAAAAGGACGAAGTTAGAACGGTCCAATCAAAGTTAGGCCATCTCCAAAGGATGTACTTAATGGCGATGTCTGGAACGTTCTCTTCAACTCCTACGGCAGCGCTCGAAGTTCTCTTTGACGTTGCCCCACTACACATTCATCTCAAACAAGTAGCATTTTCTTGCACTTACCGCCAATGGGTACTCGGTATACCAGAGGAAACTCCTGTGAATCGCAGCTCAACACACACACCTCGTTGTTTCCACTTTTGGTGAATTGGGACAAAGTTGTCCTTGCTCCAAGTGGTCTTACAATTGCTTGTAATTTTCCATATAGGACATTTTCCACGAAATTCCCTTCCCGGGAAGAGTGGACATCTGGTTATCTGGAGAGAAGTATTTCAGACGGCATCGTATGTGACACTGATAGCTATCTTTTCGAAGGTCGTGCAGGTGCCGGTGTTTATTCTCGTGAGCTAAGGCTGCATCAGTCTTATTCACTTGGTAGACACTGCACCGTTTTTCAGGCCGCAATCTTTGCAATCAGCACTTCGGCAGCACGTAATGGGCAAAGTAATTACTTCTGTTCAGATAGCCAGGCTGCTATTAAAGCACTTGATAAGTAGATCACGATCACACACAAGTGAGATAAACACAAAACACATCTTCTACTTTACCGACCTTGTTGTCGTCTTCATTCGATGAACCCCCTCAGAAGATCACTGAATCAATACAACTATGGCTATCAACTGAAAAGTGTGGAAATGAGTAGAAAAATATCCCACACCTTCTTTACGGATGACCTGAAGCTGTTTGCGGAATCAGTACAGAGGCTACATCAACTGTTGCAGCTTGTAACGGTCCTCAGCAACGACATCCGGATGAAGTTTGGAGTTGACAAATGGACGCCAGCTGTTTCGATTGAGATCGCAGCAAGCCACGCGCGCGGATGGTTGTTGTTGAATTCCGCTGTCACGTTTTTTCTCCACTTTTCGAGAAAAAAAGATAAATATGGCTAGTAGCCTGGTACACGGTTTATATGGGAAAATACAAAAAATGGAAAAAAAAAACTCAAGTTCCTGTATACTTTTTGAGCTCCACTTTGGTCTCATATCATCTGTGCAAAATTTCAGATCGATCGGAAAAACTTTATTTTAGCGCTCGCCATTCTTAGTTTTTCATACGATTTACTATGGGGAAATTAAACTCCTGCAAAGAAAAATCGCTAGGCAAAACAGTTCTTTCAACGGAATCGTTCTCAATTGAACAGTTCTTTAGAAAGAACTAGTTCTCGTGAACCGTTCTATTGTTCAGTAGTTATCGTTGTTTTGTAAATCTAACGTTGAACAAGTGCAAAAGTACCTAATCAAAATGTTCAGCCCTACTCAAGTTTTTGCGTGATTAGAGAAATCTTATATTGTTTGTACATCCAACTTCGCAAAAATAGAAGTTTTTTGATTTTGTGCATTGTACCGATATTTCACAATTGCCGTTATTGGTCTTGGACCAGCTGCATGTCATCGGAGAATTGTTTTGTGAGATGGTTTGGAAGATCATTTACAACATTCACTCTCTCAGAAACCAAACGTCATCTTTGAAAAAGCTGAATGAACGGTTCTGAGGGGCATTCAGTTTTCTCGATTTTGAGAGAACGGAGAACTACCGTTCTTTTCAAACGAACAACAGTTCAGTCATTCTTTCCAAAGAACTAGTTCTTTTGAACCGTTCGCGAACGGTTCACCCATCTCTAATTTATTGTTATTCCTTACATGTTAAACAGCGTTTGCATGCCATTCGGTTTACAGTCAATAACTTTTTTCACATGCCTCAGATCGCTTTGCAGTCATCGGAGGGTTGGTTCCTCGTAAAATTTCCAACAGAAATCATTCATCGATTTATTTTTAGGAGTTGAGGGGCAACCTGTGGCGATTTTTCTTTGCAAAAGTGATTTTTCCCATAGTAAATCGTATGAAAACTTAAAATGGCTGGCGCGAAAATATAGTTTCTCCGATCGATCTGAAATTTTGCACAGTTTATATGGGACCAAAACGGAACTCAAAAAGTGTACAGGAGTAAAATGTCTTTTTGTGTCCCACGCTAATGGCTAGTGGTGCTACGCCTTCCGGTGGCCGTTTTTCATCAGAGTCATTGAATCCCGTGAAACTTGCGATTTTGTTTTCTATTTCTATTTCTAATTAATGCATTTTATTATTTTTTCATAGGGGTCTAAAAAGTAGTTCGTTCAAACTATGCGTGTCTATTTCTGTTGTTATTGAAATATTGTTTCAGATTATGCCGAGACATTGTAAAGTCAATCATTTCGCAATGTTCATTATAGATTGACATCATTTGATTAATTGGTCCAAATTTAGCGTAATCCGTCCGATTATAACAAGTTTTAAAAGGTGTTCGGCTACGAAGACGCCGTGTAGGCGCATAGAAATTGAATTTAGATAAAATTTCAGATGAGTAAATTCGTTGCGAAATAATATCATTTACAAATGAGATCATGGCGATCTCACGACGCTTTTTTAATGTCTGAATGTTTATAAGCATGCAGCGTGCTTCATATGATGGAAGAGGAAATACTGTCCAACCTAGTTTCCGAAGAGCATATAATAGAAATTGTTTTTGTACTGATTCTATCCTGCCAATGTGCGTTATTCTGAAAGGGGACCAGACAACGCTGCAATATTCCAGAATTGATCTCACATATGAAATGTACAGAGTTTTTATTGTATACGGGTCTTCAAAATTGTAGCTGAAGCGTTTTATAAACCCAAGCATATTATTTGCTCTATGGATGATCGTATTGTAATGGTTTGTGAAAGTTAGTTTAGAATCCAAAATAACTCCTAGATCCCTAACTCTTTCACATGTTTCTACTTCTTGGTTTCCTAGAGTAATTGCGGTAGTAGGTGTGCTTAGTTTTCTGCTAAAAGTTATTAAATTACACTTTTTAACATTCAGCTGCAATAAGCTTTTAGAGCACCATTTGTAAAAAATATGAATTTCCTTCTGAAATATACTTATATCTTGGTTATTCCTGATTTCCAAAAAGAGCTTCATGTCATCAGCATAGATAAGTAATTTGACTTTTTCAAGATTGTGAAGATGCCTATTCGGATTAGTGACAGTGCCAACCTTAGTGCGACGGAGTGCCCATGTAATTGTTCCTAAGTGAGGCCCGCCCACCGTGTGCTGTGCAAAGTGCTGATAGCATCCTTAAAAGTCGTGAAAAATAATTTACATAAATATCTGGTGAAACATTGTGAAATCTTGCTAGCCGAAACCACCGCTGCGTTGCAGGAAATATGAGAACGATCCATTGCACCTTTTAGGATCTTTGAAACAGCTAGATGTAGCAAGACATTGACCTGGTGAGATCTTTCTGATTTACATATTATATCATAAATTTCTGAAATGAAAAAAAAAATCTCAAAATTAAAGTTATAATGTCCCTTTTTATCCTCAAATAGATCATATGTTCAAATAATATATTTCAAAACAACTACACTAAATGAATTTCATAACAATTCAGTCCCATAATTTAATCATACCCGTCCTTTCCCGTACCAAAATCCCTTCTCCTTTCTATTTACGAGAGCGTCGGTGAGTCGCTGGCATCTCCATAAATCGATATCATCCTTTCCCTATTATCCCTTCTCATCCACATAACGTGTTTCTTATCGTTTCAGAGAGCGATCAATGGCGCTTAAGCCTAGGCTTGTTAGCCAGGACACATGGTCCAAATGCCTGTGCCCCATCCCGGAAGCAAAAAGGCCCATGGAGTGACAAATTTCTTAGCTATGTCACTCCCAACATTGGTGTTAAAAAAATAACTTACACTCACATCAACACATCTACATGATCAACTCAAATACACTTACACAATCTGAATCTTGCCATATCACTCGCTTAAAGTGAATCCCCAATCAACCCATTCCTAATATCCAACTCTTTGACACCTATGGGGGCGCCGGTGAGTCGCTGGCCTTTCATAAAGTAGGTGTCATATCATCACATCCTTTCCTTTCCTCGTAACGGAGAAGATGGGCGTGGCCGGCAGTGAAGGTTTTCATGTCTTTTTTACTTCAACCTCTGATTGGATAGCTGTTTCTTCCTAAACAGCATTCCATAAGCAATTAGAATAGGAGTATTAAAGTTTTAACATGACAACTTTCAGTATGCAATCTACGAATTTCTCCGTTACAACGCAACGCAACGCAACAAATGGACGCCAGCTGTTTCCGCGTCAACGAGCTGGAGATGATTCGGAATATGGTACAAGGCAAAGCGTTCAAACACCTCGACTTCCTGCAATTTAGTGGTATTCACCACACAGCGATCAAGAAGGAACTGCAGGACAAGTTCTTGCATCGTGTCAACTGTGGTGCTGAGAAGCTTTCTGATGTCAGTCGGTAACAAGGTCAGGGCAATCAACACGTTTGCTGTGCTCCTGATGACCTACAGCTTTGACAAAGCAAAGATAACCGTACACATCGTAGTTGCTACTCCGTGATTAACCAGAACAACCGAAGTTGCACAGAGATCCAATGAATGGTGCTTGGGACTAGCTACACACTATCAACGTGCACAATTCGAAAGTTCATTATTTGAAAGTCAATAACGGCGCCGGCCACGTTCTTACGGTCATCGGGAAAGGGGAAGGAATGTTAGTTCGACAACCGTTATTACTAGAAACCGTGGAATCCACAGCATCCCCACA
The DNA here is from genome assembly GCF_035046485.1 of Aedes albopictus. Taxonomy (NCBI): domain Eukaryota; kingdom Metazoa; phylum Arthropoda; class Insecta; order Diptera; family Culicidae; genus Aedes; species Aedes albopictus. Next base: position 233,703,622 of record NC_085137.1, read on the forward strand.
GTTGTCTCTGGAAAGAGTATTTGTCAGTAGAGTAGGGTAAGGTGTGCATCTTGGAGCCACCTTTGGTAGCTGAAATGATCCACTGGTTATAAGAAAATACACTACACCGTCTTCATCCCGATTATGATTTATTTGGTCGCGATAGTAAAGGTAATGCACATACGTCAACGATCGTTCTATATTAAACGCGTCACTGCATTGATTGTTTACACTACCGTAAAAACCGACTTTCCCGCGAAAGCTATCGCGCGCTTCTGATTCTGTATTTAATATTCGCGTTCCCATCTCCCTACCAAGAAAATCGACCGGCTCACGGAAATAGCCGCACGTTTCCCACAGTATTGAACTTAGAGTATACGGAGAATAAACTTTCAAGCTTCGATAGCTATTTTCGAGTTATGTACTTTACTATGAGTAGTCCCATGTGTTACCTGTGATCGACAGCCGTAGAGGTAATTAAGCCAATTGTTTTAAATTTGCTCAATGATTGTTGTGAACTGCAATCACTTTCTTCTAACATTACTATAGCTTCAATATTAGGCCAGCACCAGACCTTCAAGATTAATTTGCAGATATTACAGACTCCAGGAGTCCATATGAAATCGCATTAGCGAAATTACTCCAACTTCTTCTAGTATGTGAAAAGAAAAAAACTCGGAATGATCTCACCCAGTTCTGCAGACCGAAACCACTCCTTGACTCCTTCAATTTTCTGCAATACTGTTTGCTATCAAGTGTCATCAATTTTTATCACTTCACGAGGAAGGACAATATGCGCCTGCCCCAAAACACGTGTCACTTTTCAATTTTTCCTTCGAGCAATGCAACGCGACCGAGATTTTCATCGCAACTGCCGCAAACACGCGTCACTTTTGTTTTTTTTTCGCTGAACAATGCAACCCGATCGCGATCTCCATCGCAACTCGCACGCTATGTCCAAAGGGAAGTATTATGAAAAGTGAATGTACCTCAAAATTTATTCGCTAGAACCATATTTTTGGGCCTCTAGATTCAGAAAATGTGTGGTTTAAAATAATCCATCTTGGGTTTTTTTTTTCATACATTTTTATATGGGACGAAATTAACCTTAAAATGACATTTTTCGGCATTTGTATGGGAAAATATGAAAAAAATCAAAAATTTCAAAAAACCCAAGATAGATTCTGAAACTAGAGGTCCAAAGCTACGATCCTACGGAATAACATTTGAGGTACATTCGATTTTCATAATACTTCCCTTTGGACATAGCGTGACTCGATGACCTACAACTTTGGGGTGGTAAAGTGAACCAAAACTAACCTCGAGGCGTTAGAATGATCAGTACGAGTGGCGTTCATCAAGCACCGCATGCGCCATCCAAAGTCGTCCATCGAGAGAGTCACCCTGCCACTATGTGTCTTCCAGTCCCAGATCCAGCAGTTGTGGGAATATTTCGTAGAAAGTCGCAATCGTAATGAAATGTACCGTACTGTATGTGAAGGTCACCACTGCTACAGCGCGAGGATTAGCAGCTGAACTGCGACATCAAGACCCTAGACGAGATGATCGTAACGTGGAAGCATAAGGAGTTGCATGAGACGCACCCCCATCAACTGGAGCTCGAGCACATCGATAAGGCGGCGTCGAACGCGTGGCTGGTGCGGGGTGACTTCTTTTCGGAAACAGAAGGTTCCATGGTAGTCATCCAGGACCGGGTAATTGCGACGAAGAACTATCGGCGGTACATATTGCACGAAGACGTGGAGGACCGCTGTGCGAAGTGCAACTCGGTGGGGGAAACGATCGAGCATGTCTTTGCAGACTGTTCAGTGTTAGCTGGATTAGCCTAACTCGAACGCCACAACTAAGTTTCCAAGATTTGCCTACTACAAGTACCAGCTGGTACTGGGTCTCCAGTTAGCCTAGTGGTTAAGGCTATGGATCGCCAATCCGGAGACGGCGGGTTAGATTACCGTTGCGGTCGGGAAAATTTTCACGACTCCCTGGGCATAGTGTATCATTGTACTTGCCTCACAATATACAAATTCATGCAATGGCAGGCAAAGAAGGCCCTTCAATTAATAACTGTGGAAGCGCTCAAAGAACACTAAGTTGAAGCGAACACCCAACAGGGAACCCCAATCAAGATGTCAGGTGACCCGTGCTGAGGGATGAATGGTTGAGGGGGTTTTAAACATGCTCGATCTTAAACGGAGCCCGTAACGTGGGTAGGTCTCCCTTTTGGGTTGCGTTACGGAGTAAGATCTACCAAACTGAACCCTGGTGATATCCAGTTTGTTAAGCTAGGGTAATGCGTTTTGGTAATAAGGATTCATGGTTCAAAGCCCTTGTTATTAGTGACAGTTTCTAAAATTTCATTTATTTTGCCTTACGGGTAGTTAAAGACTCGGTTTGGCCTCGCCGAGACTACACTTGATGTAAGGAAAACAAACATGCTTTGCGTATCTAATTGCGTAATAACCTACTAAGGACTGATATGTACTGGTGATACAAGGACTCACGTGAATTCTTATTACCGAACACATTCTCTAATTTGACAGCGTTTTGCAACTAGCCTAAAGCCCCGGGTTTTGCAATGTTGTCCTGGGACTAAACTAGAAGCAAGACACGGATAAAACCAGCTGGCGCACTTTCGCTGGGATTTATTTCCCTGTAAAAACGGTACTTTTTCATCACATTCGATTTCTCGAACCTCTGAGGTAACAAAACAAGATCTGTACAGAAATCGATGCTCCATTGCCTCTCAATGACAATGGAGTAGTACGACATGCACTAAATGCTAAGGATACGGGTATTGCCACAAAAGATCTAAATACTGGTCGCAGTGGCTCATCCGAACAGTAAAAAAAAGTTGAAGCGAGACAGGTCAAGTTCCAGTGGGGACGTCGATCCATAAAGAAGAAGAAGAAGAAGAAGAAGAAGAAGAAGGAAAAGAAGAAGAAAAAGAAGAAGAAGTACCAGCTGGACCCGGTTCTGGAAAATAGTTGAATAAAGCTGTACCGGGAACGCGAGATCATTACGGACGTCCTCATTCGTGCCAACCAGCATCTCGGCTGGTAGCGACCTATAGCTTGCGAAACGCTGGTGTATAGGGTATCGATTCCCGTCTTTAGCCATAGGTTTCATCCTATGGAGAATAAAGTATTGAAGAGTTGTTCCCGTGCAGAGGGGATAACAACAGTATAATAAAATGCGTTATTTTTGAAAAATAACTGAATAATATAATCAGTTGTTTTTATGATATTACCATAACATATTACGTTATAAACTTGTCTGTCATAAGCGGCAAAATAACAAATATCATAACAAAAAAAAAATGTTCCTGGAAGACCAATTCAATAACATGTCTTGTTGGTTCAATAACAAGTTAATAATAATGAATATGGAAAATATTTTAATACCAAATTTTGATCTTTCAACGTTATTGATAATAACACTAGTTTACAAAATAAAACGAAAGTCGTGAATTTCTGTCAACGACCAAAATTTTTGAAGTACTATTTAGCTTTGATTTCGAAATCGTACTTCAAAAAATTTTAAGTAGAGCATTTTTTGAGTTTTAGCTCAATATCGAGTTTTACAACTTTTAAAAGTATGGAATTTACTTAAATTTGTTCAACAAATTTCAAATCTTTTCCATAAAGTAAAAGCTGAATACAATACCATTCGATCATCTGAATGCAGGTTTGGCGTCAGATTGATAAAATTTAAGATATTGGCGAGTTTTAGGGACAATCTCCTTAAATTTTAGTCAAATTTCCAAAAATATTTATATGAAGAAATGTATTTTTTTCAATAAGAAAAAAAAAACAATCTAAAAATTCTTTCTCAACGTTTATTTGACATATCATATAAAGGCGAGGAAGCTCTCAGTTAATAACTGTGGAAGTGCTCATAGAACACTAAGCTGAGAAGCAGGCTTTGTCCCAGTGAGGACGTTACGCCAAGAAGAAGAAGAAGAAGATAAAGGCAAGTTACAGTAAAAAATTCAGCACAATCGGAGCATTGATTACGGAGAATGCGATGTGTGAAGTGAGCGACGTTGCTTAAAAATAGAAAAAAATCGATTTCAAATCATCAGTCTTGTATGGAAAGTCGAAAAATTTCCACTCTACTGTATTTTTTTTCCTTCGCGTTTTTGAACTCAGGACATGATTCTACACCAAAAATGATCATTAGCTTATCGAGTTCAAAAATGATGTAAACTAGTGTAATAATAGTTTTTTATAACGTTTCACTTGAAAAGGACATCATTTGTTAATATGGATTCTCGGGCCGAATTTTAATATTTTTCTTCATTCGTGCCATGGGCCGCACAAAATCTCTTCGCGGGCCGGATCCGCGAAGTATGTATTTTACTAAGAGTAGTCCCATGTGTTACCTGAGATCAACAGCCGTTGAGGTCATTAAGCCAATTATTTTAAATTTCCTCAATGATTGTTGTGAACTGCAATCACTTTCTTCTAACATTACTATAGCTTCAATCTATAGATTAACGGCCTCGCAGTCTTAGGGTTCAAAAAACGCGTTTTATTATTCACTCGACGTTTAGACACGGGGATAGTGTCTTCCTCAGGAAGACATAATAAAACTCGTTTTTTGAACCCTAAGACTGCGTAGCCGTTAATCTATAGAGTCAAGATTACAGTCGATTCCCAACAGCAATATAGCTTCAATATAAGGCCAGCACCAGAGCTACAAGATTAATTTGCAGATATTACAGACTCCAGGAGTCCTCATGAAAACGCATTGGCGAAATTATCCCAGCTTCTTCTATGTAGTATGTAAAGAGAAAAAACTCGGAATGATCTCACCCAGTTCCATATCGTCGGATGACCGCTACTACTCCAATTTTCTGCAATACTGTTTGCTACCAAGTGTGCATCCATTTTTATCACGCATAAGGACAATATGCGAATGCCCCAAACACGTGTCACTTTTCAATTTTTCCTTCGAACAATGCAACGCGATCGCGATCCCCATCGCAACTCGATGACCCACAGCTTTGGGGTGGTAAAGTGAACCAAAACTGACCTCGAGGCGTTATTTACAACAATCAGTACGAGTGGCGTTCACCAAGTACCACATGCGTCATCCCAAGTCGTCCATCGAAAGAGACACCCTGCCACTATGTGTCTCCCAGATCCAGCAGTTGTGGGAATATTTCGTAGAAAAGCACTATCATAATGAAATGTACCGTACTGTATGTAAAGGTAACCAGGACCACTGCTACAGCGCGCTACATCTGGTGCAGGAGGATTACCAGTTGAACTGCGACATCAAGACCGTAGACGAGATGATCGTAACGTGGAAGCATAAGGAGTTGCATGAGACGCACCCCCATCTACTGGAGCTTGAGCACATCGATAAGGCGGCGCCGAACGTGTGGCTGCCAGCATCTCGGCAGACCCACCAGTGGGGGGCGACCTGGTAGGTGTGATGGGAGTTCTTCAGTAACGACCAATAAGACCAAATTAGGTGTGATCAGCTTAAAGCTAGGAAAAATTTTTATTTAGGATTAAGTATAATAACTAATTTTAGAATTACTCACAATTCAATCTCCGCTCGTATTAACCTTACACTACACACAACTGGTTTTAAAGATTCAATGTTAAGCCTGTAATATTTCACAACATTTTAATTGCGTTTTCTATAATTCAATAATATAATTCACCTTTCGGACTTAAAACAAATTAATCGAATTAGCAAATATCGAGAAAAAGATAAACAATTTTGGTAGTCTACGATATCGGTTTTACCATCTATTCCAATACGCTATCGTTTGTGGACTATTATATTTTGCTCGTCATCGGGTTTGACGGCTCACCGTAGTTTGACGATCCATGTTCGACTGACAGTGGTTCACGGTCTCGCTCTTTGTGGCTCACGATGGAAGAGCCTAAAACGAGGGGCTGTTGCGGTGAACATCCTCCCCCCCGTGTCGCCGTGACTTCCGGTCCTGCGTCACCAGATCTTATCACGTCCAGCACAGCCAGCTTCGTGACGGGCCTCTTCAGAACTCCTCCCGATGTCATCACTTCCGCTCTACGCGGAACGCCATCCTTTCCCAGTATCGTTTGTACCACTCGGCCACGAATCCATCGGTTCCTCACGTTTTCGTCCACTATAAGTACCAGGTCTCCTGTTTTTATCGGCTGAACATCTCTGAACCACTTAGTTCGCCTTATTATTGTCGGCAGATATTCAACCACCCACCGGCGCCAGAAGTTGTCTAATGTATGCTTTACCATATTCCAACTGCTTCTCAGCGCCATACCTGCATCCGTTGGAAACTTCTCTGGCTCCCGTACCCCGTTCGAACTTAGCAACAAAAAATGATTTGGAGTTAGCGACTCGTGATCTGCCGTTTCTAACGGGATAAACGTGAGTGGCCGGGAATTGACCATACTCTCTGCTTCGGCCAACACAGTTGCAAACGATTCATCGTCCAGCTTTCGCGCGGTGGGTATGCTTCCAAGTGCTGTCTTTACTGCACGAACCATTCTCTCCCAACAGCCCCCCCATATGGGGAGCGGCAGGTGGATTAAACTTCCACTGGGTCCTGGCATTCGTAAAAGTGCTGCCCAATTCGTTGTGGATCTTGCTGACTTCGTCCTGTAAATCACGATTTGTTCCAACAAAGTTCGTACCGTTGTCAGAATAAACTTCCTGAGGAGCTCCTCGTCGAGCTATAAATCTTCTAAACGCCTTCTTACAGGAGTCGGTAGACAAACTGCTAACCACCTCGAGATGAACAGCACGGATGGAAAGGCAGGTGAAGAGACACACCCATCGTTTCGCTGCACTTCGTCCAACCTTCACCAGATACGGCCCGAATATGTCGACTCCTACGAACGTAAACGGGCGAACACACGGTTGTAATCGTACAGCTGGTAGTGGTCCCATTTTAGGAGCAACAGGAGTTGACTTGTATACGCGACACCACATGCAGTGCTTCCGTGCCAGGCGAACTTCCACGCGTAAACGTGGAACGTGGAATTTCTGACGGATCTCATTGACCACTGTTTCATCGTTGGCATGGCCGTATTTCCGATGGTAGAAATCCAACAGCAACGCAGTAATCCGATGGTTTCGAGGCAAAATGATGGGGAACTTTGTATCGTAGGCCAGTATCTGTGAAGCAGCAGCTCTGCTTCCTACCCGCAACACTCCGTACTTGTCGGCGAATGGTGACTGCTTCAGGAGACTGCTGGATGCTCCTATTTGCTTCTGATTGCTTCCATTTCGTTCCAGGTTTTGTTTCAATACAGCAACTTCGTCCGGGAACGCGTCGGACTGCGCAATTTGCCACAACGTCCGCTCTGCTTTCTGTATTTCTTCGCTTGACACTCCAACGGTATTTCCATGTCTGCCGTATTTCACCGCTCGTAGACTATCAACGAAACAATGGACGTATGCCACAGCACGCAGCATTCTTTCGAATCGAGAAAACCTTGCTGTATCCACTATGGGTATCCTGACCAGATGACTGCACACGTACGCTTCTCGCAGCTCCCTGTAGCTTTCATCCAAACCTTCTTCCGGAACCGCCGAACAATCTGCTTCACTGCTGTAGAGGAAATCGGGTCCATGGAACCACCGGCTGTTGATGCTACAAGCTGGGCCTTTGCCCCATTTCGTGGCTTCGTCTGCCACATTGACTTTCGTCGAATTCCACCGCCATTCATCAACACTGGAAAGGGCCAAAATCTCGTTAACCCGGAAAGCGACAAATTGACGATACCGACGTGTATCGGATTTGATCCACGAGCAGACGGTGGATGAATCGCTCCAGAAAAAGGTTTTTTTGATCTTCAACGAATGATTGTCCTCCACAGTTCTCCGCAAGCGAGCTCCCAGTAAAGCCGCCATTAGTTCCAGCCGAGGAATTGATAGCCCTCGAAGTGGTGCGACCTTCGTTTTGGATGATACAAGTGCGACTCTTATCTGTCCTCTGTCTGTTATACGGAAATACGCAACTGCCGCAAAAGCCTGTTCACTTGCATCCACAAAAACATGTAGCTCCAAGTTTTTGAAGCTTTCGGGATCGTAACCTGGAAAGTAACATCGTGGGATACGCAGTTTATCCATTTCCTTTAGCGTTGCTATCCATTCCTTCCAACGAATAGCGATGTCCGCCGAGATTTGGCTATCCCAGCTTGCATCAGTCCGCCATACTTCCTGGATGATTACTTTTCCGTGTATCACGAACGACGCTATCAATCCCAGTGGGTCGTAGATGCTCATAATCAAGCGGAGCATTTCTCTTTTTGTCGGAATCTTGCCGTTATCCAGTAGGGAACTCACATTCTCGCAAAGCTGCAGCGAAAATAAGAAAACATCATCTTCTTGATTCCACGCCATTCCCAAGACTCGTTCAAATTCCTTCTCCTTGTCTGCCAGCATAGTTTTTGACGGATTCTGGTTTGGTTCTTCCAAGTTCTCGACAACCTTGCTATCACTGGACATCCAATTGCGGATGTGGAATCCCGCTCGCTTGTGTACCTCGATGACTTCCTTCGCAACATTCAACGCTTCCTCTGCCGTGTCGAAACTATCCACATAGTCGTCCACATAGTGTCTCTTTTTCACCGCGGCTGCTCCTTTCGGAAATTCGGCTTCTTGTTCTGCCGCATTCTTGTTTTTGACATACTGCGACTGTGCAGGGGAGCAGGCCGCCCCAAATATTGCCACGTCGCTGACCATGGTTTTCATTGGCTGCTCTGGAGAGTCCCTGTAGGGAAACAGTAGAGCACTCCGATCCTGCTCGCGGATCATAATCTGCAGAAACATTTCTTTTATGTCCGCTGATATTGCAACTTCTCGCTCCCGGTAGGGGAACATCACGGACAATAATGGAGTCAGTAAATCCGGACCCTTGAGTAGCATAGAATTCAGAGATACGCCGTCTACTTTCGCCGCTGCATCCCAGATTGCTCGCACCTTCCCTTTCTTGTGGTTGACTACGACTCCAATTGGCAAAAACCATGTTCGCCGCTGGTCGAACCCTTCAACTTCTTCTTTCGTTGCTTCGTGTATGTGGCCCTTCTCCTTGAAGTCCGATATTTGCTGCCGGAAGCTGTCGTACAATACTGCATTTCTAGCCAACCGTTTCTCCAAACACTTGAAGCGTCGTTCCGCCATCGGTCGACTGTCTGGAAACTCCACGTAGTCGTGTTTCCAGAGCAGACCTGTCTCATATTTTCCACCATCCAAACGCCGCGTAGTTTCCTCCAGGATCTTATTCGCACGCTCTTCCTCTTCGGTTTTTACAGTAGGCACAACAGCTACCCCCAAACTCTCAATGTCGAAGAATTGCTGAACGTATTCGTGGAGATCAACGTCCGTGGACTCGGATATGTGTAGTTGTTGGTGAATTCGAGTTTTCCGTAGACTTCCGCACACCGTCCACCCAATCCTGGTCTTCGCTGCAATTGGTTCGGTGAGTTTGCCCTCCCGCAGTTTCAGCGTAGCTAATAGGTGACAGTTACTCTGCCCGATCAAGATACCAGGTACAGCGGAACTCAAGCTTTTCACCGGAAGCTTACGGATGTGCGCAAATTGTTTAGAAAGCTCTGCGTAATCCATGGTCTGTTGTGGTAATCCAAGGTTATCGACTGTGTATACCTCGGACAACTTGTACCGCTTGTAGCCGCCTGTTCCGGATATCTCCATCGTGACCACTTCTGCGCCAGTAATGGTCTTGTTGATGCCTCCAGTCCATTCGATACGCAACGTTTCTTCCGCTCCGCTAGCTCCAAGTGCTTCTGCGATTGACCGTTCGACAAGCGTCACTGAGGATCCGTCATCAAGGAAAGCGTAAGTGTCGACATGACCTTTTTTCCCAAACAGGGTGACTGGGAGGATTCGGAATAGCGTTGACGACGACAGCTGACGGTGAACCGTAACGACTGCATTGGACTTAGTCGCCGGCGGTGGCTCGAAGTGGAGTAAACGATGATGGCGTTTGGGACAGTTATTGATTCCGCAAACTTCTCCCCTACACGGCCAACGTGCGTGAGATGTGAGGCAACGGGCACACAGTTTATTCAGTTTTACCGCTTTCCACCTACCATCTAGATCCAATCCTTTAAAGGATGCACACGTCTCTATTTGGTGGTTATCGACGTTACACATCGAGCACGTTTTACTGCTGTTGCTGGCCTCCTTTTCCTTCTGCTTTCCCACGTTCATGACACTTCTCTCGGTTTCGTCACGACGATTCGACTTCGGTTGATCTGTGGATACGTGCGCGTTCACAAACGTTCTCTCTTTCTGCCGGCATCGCTCGTCCTTCGCTGTTTTCTGTGGGATGTTAGCTAGTTGAATAACGCCACTTGCCGCTGATGATATTTTCGCCATGTAATCGCTGAATACATTTAGGTCTACTATTGGAACTTGTTCCTGGTAGAGCGCCCAGCTAAATTTCACCGTCGCTGGTAACTTGTCGACCAGCTCTTGGAGTAGGATCGGGTTTGCAAGGTGTCGCTCAAGCCCTACTGCCTTCAGATGCCCACAAAGGTTTTGAACCACCAGTCCAAAGCTCACGAGAGTCTCTAGCCGATCAGGTTTCGGAGGAGGTGTTGCCCGAACTTTGGCGATCATGTTGTTTACTATCTGCTCCGGGCGGCCGTACAACTGCTGCAGTGTGGACACGACTTGGGGTACTGTCGATGGGTGGAGTAGAAAGCTACTGACGGAGTCCTTCGCACTACCTCTCAAACTACGCTGTAGTCGCAGAAGATTCTCGGAGTTAGTGTACCCACACGCCTCCGTTGAATGCTGAAAGCTGCTTATGAACAGCGGCCAATCAATCGGGTCCCCGGAGAAAATCGGTAGCTCTTTGGTTACAACCTGCCTCGCAGCCAGTTGTTGAGGTGATGGTCCCAAATAACCACCTGTGTAGGCCGGCACTAAACCTTGGAAAGACGCTTGGGAATGGGCTCTCGGTACTGCAGGGAACACATTCGAAGTGGGTGGAAATGGGACAGGCATGTCGATTCTACCACTATCAAGTCGCAAGGATTGTGGTGGAATTTCTGGTCGATCATTTGTCAGAGCATTATCCAACAACATTGGAGGAGGAGGTGGAAGAAGGGACGTATCCAAACTGCTGCCTGTGTTCGGCCCATTCACGGGGTCAAACCATGAGATAGGGGGAGGCGGCAAAGGAGGAGACGAACTTTCACCAACTGATTGATCTTCATTGCGGTTGATGACTTGCTGTACCTCGTCGTGTAAACTCCAGTACTCCTTTTCCGCTTCTCTACGTAGACGAACAGCTTCGTTTTCGCGACGGCGGCTTTCGTCCATTTGCCACTGCATCTGTTGTTGTGTCTCTCGCAGACACTGGACTTCACTCTCTAGTTCTGCCACTTGTAGCCGAAGTGCTTCGCATTCCCTATTACGTTGGTCGAGCAGGTTGCGTAAATCTGCTTCCGAAGTGCGCATCCGCTCTTTCTCTTCGGCGAAAGACTTCTCCCTATCCTTGATCTGCGTCTCCAAGCTTGTTTGTGATCGCTTTCTATGCTCGAGCTGGCTCCGCAAGCTGTCTTCCGCTTCTCGCAGCAGTTTCAGCTCTTCGGAGTATTGCAGCTGAAGATTTTTGATGCGGTTTACTAATTGTACTTCCCGTTTCCGCCGTGAGTCAATATCGAACTGGTGCTTGTCCATCAAATCCTGTATGACCCGCTGTTCCGCTTCTGTCTGTCTCTGCAACTGCAGAGCATTCTGCTTCCGGAGCTCTCCGGTTTCAACGCTCCAACGCTTGTAGCAATGTGCGCCGAAGCGATTGATTTTAGGCACCGCTCCAGCATTCGAAGCCAACTCGGAATTCGGATCTACTTCTTCAACCTTGAGAAGATCTGCATACGGTTGAAGATTGACATATGGTAGACTCGGTAGACTGGTCGGTCGGGATCCACGCTTTTCTTCACCTGTGACACCTCCAGCGGCAACGTCAAGGGAATCCTCAGACTCCTCTCCAATCGTCACGCTCTCCACGGTCTGCGGGACAGATTTCGCCTCCGATCCCGTTCCTGCTCTGTCGTCGTCACAGAGTACCACTGCCGATACCGCAGTCTTTATCGGCGTCGATGAAGAGTGTACTCCCTGCGGTTCAATCGAAAGTGCATCCCCAACAAGATGGTCAGTGTTTGCAGATATAGACGCGGGTGTCTGTTCACCAACAACCCCACCGGAAATCTCGGTCGTCCTTGACTGCCTCACCCAGTCCTCCGTTCGTTTGGCACTGCTCCGACTGCTCCGCATACTACGTAGGGTCAAGTGGGGTAAAATGCCATTTTTCAAACCTTCATCGTTTTCAATGATAATTAGTCTCATTTGTTAGGCTTTCAAAGTGGTAACAGCAACTAGACAATATTTGCTCGATACTTCAGCAAAAATATTCACTAAATTATTGTATTTTCATCGATTTTTAACGACTTTAAAAACTGATTCGTAAAACGGAAGTGGTGCAAAACGACCATCTGCCGTGGGGTAAGATGCCACTTCATGAAAACATTCAAAAATCACGTCCATCAGTTTTCGGGCATTTCCGACTCCTTTTCCCCCCTCTGTCCCGCTTTTTCGTATAGTCAATAAATGGAGTGTTACCCCCCTCCCCGCAAAACGATGGTCGTAATATTTGAATGACGCCTAACATGAAAAGCGTAGACATCAACAACCATGCGTCTCCATGCGTGCCTCAATCTCGTTGGAAGCACTTGGCTGGTAATAAAATCACCAGAAAACCTTAACTGCAAGCACGAAAAACCGGAAGTTGCCAGTTTTTATTGGGAAATCAAAAGATTTTTCGTGGGTTTCGTGGCCTAGCTTCTAGAAGAATGTTCGATGCAAACGTATCTTGACACCATTCACCAATACTAATGATCAAGTCCCATTCAGGAATGATTTTATGAGTTGGGCCATTTTACCCCATCTTGGCATTTTGGGCTCTGTTCCCCTACACTTCGTCCTTCCTCGTCGTCCTTCCGACTGAGCAATTCATGCTTGCGAGCAATGAACTGCCTGCCACGCTCAAGCCGCTCCAGAAGTTCACGTTCGTTTAAAGCGCGCTCCTTTTCAACTCGCTCCCGGTTCAATTCCTCCAGCAACCTCTGCTCCTCTTCCAGACGCAGTAGTTCGCGGTCTACTTTCGCTCTACGAGCGCTGGACGTGCTCGAAATACCGCTAAGTTGACTCGGTGCCGCTTCCCGAACCTCAGAAGCTCCGCCAGGCATGCACACTACACACACGAAACTAGACGAGCGTACCGTGGCCGTATCAACATCGGCACAGGTAAAGTGGTACCAATGGTTACAGTTACGGCACTGTACCATGTACCGCTCGGAATCATTTGGTCGATCGCAACCAGAACAATCGCGCAACTCACCTCCGTCTTTGTCGATCATCGATGGGATGAAGGAATCCTCCGACGAATTACTCGGTGCGTTGCCGTTGTCACCCGGGTGGAGGTTAGCATTCGCCTGCTGAGCCCTCGTCTGCGACCGGGTTTGCCGTACATTCGACTGCGAACTCATCCTGGGTCGGGTGAATTCTTTAAGATTGTTGTGGTAGGTGTGATGGGAGTTCTTCAGCAACGACCAATAAGACCAAATTAGGTGTGATCAGCTTAAAGCTAGGAAAAATTTTTATTTAGGATTAAGTATAATAACTAATTTTAGAATTACTCACAATTCAATCTCCGCTCGTATTAACCTTACACTACACACAACTGGTTTTAAAGATTCAATGTTAAGCCTGTAATATTTCACAACATTTTAATTGCGTTTTCTATAATTCAATAATATAATTCACCTTTCGGACTTAAAACAAATTAATCGAATTAGCAAATATCGAGAAAAAGATAAACAATTTTGGTAGTCTACGATATCGGTTTTACCATCTATTCCAATACGCTATCGTTTGTGGACTATTATATTTTGCTCGTCATCGGGTTTGACGGCTCACCGTAGTTTGACGATCCATGTTCGACTGACAGTGGTTCACGGTCTCGCTCTTTGTGGCTCACGATGGAAGAGCCTAAAACGAGGGGCTGTTGCGGTGAACATATAGTTTGAGGAACGCTGGTGTATAGGGTATCGATTCCCGTCTTTAGCCATAGGTTTCATCCTATGGAGAATAAAGTATTGAAGAGCTGTTTTTTTATTGTTCTTATTTCTGAATAGAAGTGAGCACCCATATAGACAGAAAGAAAACAAATTAATTCTAATTTTGAATAAGATAAATATGGAAGTGTAAAATCAATTGCTTCCATTGAAGATCGCTTGTAGCGCAATTGTCAATAGCCAGGAATATCGACAAACTTAAGTCAGCGTTTTACTCTTCGTTGGTTTTAATTCAGATATTCAATTTTTAATTCCATTACAGGCATGGCAAACCAACTACATTAAAAAACGATAGCAGCAGTGAATGTGGACTCTTGAAAGAAACGATAAGGAAACAAAACCTGTAACAAACACGCTCCCAAAACCTTAATCCGATTATTTTTTCCGACGCGTGTAGATTGGTGCAGAGGAAAAAAAAGCTGTAGAAATATGAGAGAACAACATCCGGCGACGATGATGTGGCAGCACAGAAAGGTAAGCAAGAGTGTCCGGTGAAATCCCCAAGCTCATGTCGTCATGCGTGAGAACAAGTGGAACGAGATAGGGTCGAGCACTCCACCCCCGGTGTGCTTGGCGACAAAAAGGAAAGAAAATGATGAACCCACTAATGATAAGATTTTATATTCCCCGATGCCATGGTTGACAATGTTCGTTGTTTATGATTGAGATAATAAAAAAAGCTCTATTTTCGTTTTTGTGATTTTGATCCGTTTGTTTTGCACGTGCGTGTATGTGAGGTGTCTGAGGAATGAGTCCTCGGCAGTGTGGATGTACAAGCCTCACATGTTAGATTATATGAACAAAAATGGAAAACAACCCGTAATTTTAAACAATAAAACAATACATTATTTAGCACTAAGTGAAGAACCGATAAGTATTTCAAATGTGGCTGAAAACATACGAAAGGAGATTTTTATACAAGATAAGCAGTTGTTGGAAGCGAAGCTTGTAGGAAAATGAAAGAAAATAAGTTTTGGATTCAAACAACGGTGAAAGGCTCAGTTAAGGGGTTGCTGTTTCGAAAAGTTCCTTCCAAGCTGTGCAAATGAGGATTGAAATTTAGTAAGATAGATAAAACTAAAAATTGTGCCAATACCATTTAGCGGAAAGAAGGATGATGACAGATGAAGGCTCTTATTTTGTTTCTTTAGCTTGAAGGATAGAATAACTTGACTGGATCATCAGAAACAAATTGGAACACATAAAATGAAACCAAAAAATGGAGAAGAAGAAATATAAAATGAAAAGTGAGGAAAACAAAGGTAAGAAATGAAATCAAGAAATATAAAATTAAAATGTGGAACGCATTTTTCATTGTTCTTTGACTTTTTTGATGATTCCAAGATATTCGTCACTGATAGGAAGCATAGCGTTGCTCGATAGAAACCATTCTTTCAAAACAGATAATCATTCTTGAAACGATTGCTTTGAAACATTTCCAACAGTACATACAAACATACATCTATAGTAGTAGAAATTATCTCCAACGCCCGTCGAAATGGAGTCATTTTGGGTGTGCTAATGCTCCTGCTGCTATGCAATGCAACCTTAAATTCCACCTTGCATCGCTCCATTTCGGTTCGGGGCTTATCTCTACGTCTTGTATAGAATTCCAAAAGTCTCCGACAGCGCTAGAATAGATTACATGAAAATAGACAAATGTAGAAACGCAGACAAGCGCCAAAGAAAACAGAACAGAACAATAAACTTTGACGGTTCACCGTGCTCCAATCTTCCATTCGTATCTTATATAGCTGATAGACTACTAATTCCTTCAATCCTTGTAGAGAAATAGAGAAACCGAAGCGTTAGACCACTGCATCGACATCAAATTTCATTTCACGAATGAACTCGAACAGAAGAAGAAAGCCCGAAGCGAATCAAAACTACCAGATAATGCCAAAAACAGCGCCAAACGGTCGGTGGAAAAAAGCTAATCCTCACCGAACACAAAAGCCATAACAATAACAATATAAACAAATACTGAGAAAATAAAGAAAAACAGCAGAACAAAGAGAAAACAAACCGACACCGAGTGAAAAAGTTGCCAAAAATAACGAACCGAACAACCACACACTGACTGCGAGACTACCGAGGAAAAAGCATTGGATAATAAACGAAAAAATATGTACAATTTGTTTTGGATTGTGTTACAATTGGCGATGATATCCAGGAAGCACGAGAAGCACAAGCTATAATATAGGGGGGTGGTGGAAAATGTGCGATATGTTTCACTACTTTTCCGCAACATCCGCACGCTGACAGCCGCACCAGCTGGGAGCGGCTGCAGTAAACGATGAAGGACCGCCCACCATGGGAGAGACCCCACTGACTGCTTTGCTCTGGTGCAATGCATTGTTGAAGTTTTTTTGCCTCGTTTTAAACGAATTTGTTTTTGTTGTTCAACTCATATCCAGGGCTTGTTTTCCAAGGGCAATTGATACTGTTTAACTGTGTAGTGCTCTGGCATTGCCATGGCACGACCGCGAAAAACACGACAACAAACATGGTTGGTTACATGAATGCATGGAGTGTGGCAGTCGTTAGCACCCACTGACTAGGGTCATCCAATATAGTTGTGATTACACAGCGTAACAAAAATTAACTTTTGGTCTGTCTCAAGAGCAAACTTATGTGTCTCTGACAGATTTTGGGCCGCTGAATCCGAATCCGGGCTCAGATTTGTTCTAACACGTCACAATTTTGAGCTATACCTCAATTTATAGGGCAAAATATGCGATTTTGGGCTTTTTTGACTGCAAGCTATTAAGCATGGAAATATTTTTTTTGAGCAATCAAAAGGTTAATTGGTCAATTAACATCTAAATTAACGACGCATGCAAAATATTTCGTTTTACCAAATCGATTTTGATAGTTTTAAGCGATTTATGTTAGGTACGATATTTCCCATACAAGTCACCCTCCAGAAGTTGCATGCAAGTTTTCATACTAACATAAAATGCTTAAATCTATCAAATTTGATTAGGTAAAACGAAATATTTTGCATAAGTCGTTAATTTAGATGTTAATCGACCAATTAACCTTTTGATTGCTCAAAAAAATATTTCAGTGCTTAATGGCTTGCAGTCAAACAAGCCCAAACTCGCATATTTTGCCCTATAAATTGAGGTATAGCTCAAAATTGTGACGTGTTAGAGCAAATCTGAGCCCGGATTCGGATTCAGCGGCCCAAAAACCTTCGGAGACACATAAGTTTGCTCTTGAGACAAAAAAATGTTGCGCTGTGTTATGTTTCGAGCACAACAAATATGATTGGGCTGAAACTTGTAGGTCGGCTTCAGAGGCACGTTCTCCTCAATTTTGGATATTTGTGCCAAACTTGTGGCTAGTGCTAGAATTTTAGATCACGATATATCGGGTTACTAAAAATCAGCCATGTATTTCGTACTCTAAGAGCTTGCGTATCTGTCGTTTTGTTTATTTCAGCCAGCGCAGGTCTGACGAGATCGTCAAGCCATCTAGATCCGTTATTGATGCTCCGGAGTCTCCAGTTAGTCTAGTTTTTAAGGCTATGGATAGCTAATCTGGAGACAGCGTGTTTGATTCCCGTTCCAGTCGGGAAAATCGGGGATTCCCTGGACATAGTGTATCATTGTGCTTGCCTCACAATAGACAAATTCATGCAATAGCAGCAAATTTCAGCAAAAATCCCTTCAATTAATAATTGTGGAAGTGCTCAAATAACACTTAATTGAAGCAAGGCAGGCCACGTTCCAGCGGGGATATCAAGCCATACAGAAGAAGAACAATTGATGCTAGACGAAGCAAAGCCACAATATGATGACGCGTTGTTTTCAAAAACTTGGGAAATTCTGTTCTCATCACCTCCACGTCAAGGATACGTCGTTATTGTGGCGATGACATTCGAAAACACACCCAAAGTAACCAAAAGTTTCGCTTCCCATGACAAAATGCACTTTCAAGTTCCACAAAGTTGAGGTATCGTACCGAATGGAACTGGCTGCTTAAGAGGCTAACAATGAGACTTGCTAGAACTTCGCACATAAGTTCCAGCAAGGCTCATTGTTAGCCTCTTGACCCTCTGGAGCCGGAGGGGTCAATATGGTCCCGGGTATGAAACCGAGCATAACAAATGTGTCCGAGGCGAACGAGGATGCGGCAGCTGTGGCAAAATAATCGAGCTCCAAAGGGTTGAGCAGCTTGAAGGTTCTTAAGATGCTACTCGGCACTTCATTGAAATTTTCAAGTTCTTAGAAGTCCAATTCGGTAACTTGATGTACTGTTGAAATTGTGATGAAGTACATTGCGGGTGCAATCTAACTTCAATCAATGCTCTGCTGACAGCTAATTTTTACAGTTGCGCAGTTTACCTCATAAAATCAAGAGTTTCTGGCAGCGGAGCAGTTCGATAGCAGGTTATCACGCAGGAGGTCCCGTTTCAAATATTCATAGGAGTGTGTCATTTACGTTTGATCATGTTTCACAATATACAAGCAAATACAGAGGCTGTGCCCGGGTAGAAGAAAATAACTAACGAAGATTAAATTTTGCCATTAAATATGAATAGCTGAATGGCAAAAATTGTTATTGGTTTATTGGGAATAAGAGCTAAAAGAGCAAAAATAATACCTGACTTTGTACCGGAAAATGACTCAATAATAACTAATTTTGTCCTTACAAGAACAAACCATGGACAAAATATTTCAAAATGAAGAATGAATGAATAGGTTATTGTCAAGTTATTGAGAACAAAGTAAGAACACCATAAGTTATTTAAAATAAGATCATCATAAGTGTAAATTGTGTTCTTTGGATTGGAAAAACTGTATTGTAAGATCTGAAATGTTTTGTTCTTGGTTTGATCTTATAATAACAAAATAAGTTATTATTTACTTTTTTTCTGGATCAAAGTGAATTATTATTTTTTGTTCTTTTAGCTCTTATTCCTAAAAAACCAATAACAAATTTGCTCTCAAACAATATTCTATTTAAAATAAAATAAATACTAAATAAATCATCAATAACAAAACAAGTTATGATTGCAAAATACGCAATTAGGATGTTATTTTACTTAGGATGCTCAGAATAACTTAGTTTACTATGATTGCATATTTTGTTATTATTCAGTTATTTATTGTTATTCAATAACAACTCAGAAATAACAAATTTTGCAATGATAAAATTTTTTGTTCTTAGCGAATTATTTAGTGTTATCCATAAATAATATAAGAATGATAAAATAAGATATGATGGCAAAATTTGTTATTATTTTGTCCTTGGTTTGTTCTTCGCCTCTACCCGGGTGGTGAATCAGAAAAGTACATTTTGAGAAAGCTACTAAGAAGGCTAAAGAGCAACCTCTAGTACGCTGCTTAGCTCATAAAGTAGCATCTTATCAGATGTTTTGATTACTTGGGACCTAACCTACCCCTTGAACATAAGCTGTAATCCTCTTCGGAGCCACCATACGTGATTCCTTCTAACAGCAAGCCACTTCAATATTTTGTATTTACCATGATTAAGCTATCTATTCGTCAGCTTCCTGATGCTTAGAATACCGCTTACACTGCAAATCCTACAATTTCTGGGTAATACCTGTCGACGGCCCATTTGCTATCCTCAATGCAAACCTTCTCAAGATGGGTTCAACGCTTTCTTTGCCTACCAAAGACAATCGAGAAGAGTTGGGAATGGGAATCGATCGAACCCGCCGTCTCCGGGATCCAAAGCCTTACTCACAAGGCTACCTAGAGACTAGCAGCATCACTCCGAACTAACTCTGTCTGGCAAGTCGGATAAGATGGTGGACAAGATCCGTGTCAAATCTCAGCTGATGTTTGTACGGAAGATAGGATGTTCCACATAGTGGTGCATTGTAGGATTAAAGGCGTAACGGAAGCGACGGATCCCACAAAATAAGCGCAAATTACATACAGAATTTCAAGGAGAAACCTGGAAAATACTTGTTGGGAGACATATTTTACGTATTTATTCTGTGATTTGATTTGGTTCTTCCAGAAATCACTGTGAATGGTTTTAGGAATTCCTTCAGGCATTCATCGAGAAATTCTTCCGTGGATTCCTTCGGGCATTCGTCATGAAAATCCTCTAAGGATGCCTTCTTGATTCATACATAGATTCCTCCAAGACTAGCTCCAGGAATTTCTTTTAGGATTCCTCCAGGGATTCTACCTTAGATTTCTCCAGTGATACCGAGAATGTCTCCAGGTATTCTTCCAGGAATTCTTCACTGGATTTTTTCAGGAATACTCTCAAAATTTTTATAGGGTTTCTTCCGTGATATAATTTAGAGATTTCATAAGGGTTTTTGTTAAGGATTGCGTCAGGAATTCTTCAAGGGATTTCTCCAGGAACTGCTTAAGGGATTCTTTCAGGAATACCTACAGAAATTCTTGTAGGGATTCCTCCTTGATTTCGTCAAGAAATTCCTCCAGGAATTCTTTCAGGAAATGCTCCAGGTTTACATCCAGGTATACATTGTTTTCTACAGGGATTAATAGCTCCGAGAATTTTTCCTCTCCAGGTATTCTTCCTGAGATTCTTCCAGGAGTTCTTCCTAGGGTTCTTCCCGGAAGTCTTCAAGAAATTGCTTCAGGAATAGCTCCAGAGATTTCTGTAAGGATTCCTCCTTGATTTCCTCTTTGAATTCCTCCAGGAGTTCTTTCAGGCATTTCTCAAGGAAAGCTTCCAAGAGTCATTCCAGGGATTCCTCCAGAAATGCCTCTAAGGATTCCTCCTTCATTTCCTTTAGAGATTTCTCCAGATTTTTTTCCAGGAATAGTTCTTGGAGTTTTTCTAGGGATTCATCCTTGACTCTCTACAGATTCCTTTGGGAATTCTTCTAATGATTTATCCAGTGATTTTTCCAAGAATTCTTTCTGCGGTTCCACCAGAAGTTTTCCAGAAATTCCCCTGTGGCTTCCATCAGAGATTTGTCCTATAAACCCTTCATGAATTCTTTCTGGAACTCGTTTATCGTTCGTTTTTTCTGGATTTTCTTCAGGAACTCCACTAGGAATTCCCCATAGTTGAGATTCCTCCTAAACTCCTCAGTATTCCTTCATAGATTTCATTAGAAATTCGTCCTAAAAATTCTTTAGGAATAGCTTCGAAAATTTATCTTGGGATTCCTCCAAGCATTTTTCCAAAAATGTCTGCAGAAACTTACCTGAGAGTTTTTTTTTTCATGAAATCCTTCAGGGATTCCTACAAAAATGTCTCAATAAATTTCTCAAGGGACTACTATTTTATTTCCTCTTGGGATTCTCTAGGAGATCTTTCTGGGATTTCTCCAGTATTCTTCCTAGGATTTCTCTAAGAATTCATCCAAATATATCTCCAGAAATTTCTCTAAGGATACCTCCAAGATTTGCTTCAGGGGTTCCACCAGAAATTTTAGCAAAGATTCCTCCAGGAATTCCATAGAGTTTCTCCAGGAATTTCGCCAGGAATACCACCTGAAACTTCTCTCAGGAATACCTACAGACATATCAATTGGGTTTTATCCAGTATCTTATCCAGGGCTCTACTCAGATTTATGCCTGGGATTAATCCAGAGTTTCTCCCATAAATTAATCCGTGGATTATTGAGGAAATTCGTCTAGAAATTCCTCCAGAAATACCTCCGGTGATTCACCTACCAATTTCTTCGTGAATTACTTTTGAGATTCGTCCAGGATTTGATCAAAGGATTCCCTCGGGAAGTCTCGGGGGATACCTCCAGAGATATCTAGTTGAGATTATGTCAGGATTTCCCTCAGGAATTTCTCTAGGAATTGCTGCAGAAGCTCCTCCGGGTTTTGTTTTCTGGTATTCCTCTGGGAGTTCATTGAGAAGTTTTGTAGGAGTTTCGTCAGCTCAGGTATTCAGCTCCAGAAGTTCCTTTAGAGATTCCTCTTAGAATTCTTCCAGGAATTCCTTCGTGTTTTTGTCCAGAAGTTGCTTCTGGGGGAGTTTCTTTCTGGAAGACCAGTAGAATCGCCTACAAGAATTTCTAAAAGAACTCTTGGAGCAATTCCTGGAGAAACAACTAGAAGAGTACCTGAAAGAACGCCCAGACTTGTGAATGAATGATCTCCTGGAATATTGATTGAAGGAATTCCTCTAGAAACTTCTGGAAAAATGCTTAACCCTTTGAAGCCGGAATTTTTCCAAGCGTTCTTCTGGAGTTTTTCAACGTTTTTTCTGTAGTTTTGGTATTCAATAGTATAAAAACGGTAGAATATTATACGGAATTTTTTTTTTCTGGACATCCTAAGTCATCCAAACTATTCTTGAGTTTAGATCCTTAAGCCTATGGCTGTGACGGTAACTTCTTTCATTATACAAAGCTGCCATTTGTAATCTATCATGTCCAGTAAGTCTTCTGAAAATTCAATACACAGTAACAGATCGTTCGGGATATCCTAGATCATCCAAACTGTTCTTGAGTCTAGATCTTAAAGTCTATGGGTGTAACGGTAACTGATTTCATTATACAAAGCTGTGATTTGTAATCTATCATGTCCAGCAAGTTTTTTGAAAGGTAAATAGACAATATCAGATCAGTCGGGATATCTTAGGTCATCCAAACTGTTCTTGAGTTTAGATCCTAAAGTCTGCGGGTGTAACGGTAACTGATTTCATTATACAGAGCTGCGATTTGTAACACTAGTTTACAAAATAAAACGAAAGTCGTGAACTTCTGTCAACGACCAAAATTTTTGAAGCACAATTTAGCGCTGATTTCGAAACCGTGCTTCAAAAAATTTTAAGTAGAACAGTTTTTGAGTTTTAGCTCAATATTGAGTTTTATAACTTTTTAAAATATGGAATTTACTAAAATTCAAATATCTTGCGTTTTGTTCAACCAATTTGAAATCTTTTTCCATAAATTAAAAGCTGAATACAATACCATTCGATCATCTGAATGCAGGTTTTGCGTCAGATTGATGAAATTCAAGATATTGGCAAATTTTAGAGGCGATCTCCTTAAATTTTAGCAAAATTTCCTAAAATATATGAACAAATGTATTTGTTTCAATAAGACAAAAACAATTTAAAAATTCTTTCTCAACGTTTATTTGACAAATCATATGTAGGCGAGTCACAGTAAAAAAATCAGCACAATTGGAGCATTGATTACGGAGAATGAGATGTGTGAAGTAAGCGACTTTGCTTAAAAATAGAACAAAAATCGATTTCAAATCATCAACCTTGTATGAAAAGTCGAAAAATTTCCGCTCTACTGTAATTTTTTTCCTTTGCGTTTTCAAACTCAGGGCATGATTCTACACCAAAAATGATCATCAGCTTACCGAGTTCAAAAATGCTGTAAACTAGTGTAATCTATTATGTCCAGCAAGTCTTCTGAAAGGTAAATAGACAATATCTCATCAGTCGGGATATCATAGGTCATCCAAACTGTTCTTGAGTTTAGATCCTAAAGTCTACGGGTGTAACGGTAACTGATTTCATTATACAAAGCTGCGATTTGTAATCTATCATGCCCAGTATGTCTTCTGGAAAGTAAATAGACAGTATCAGATCAGTCGGGATATCCTAGGTCATCCAAACTGTTCTTGAGTTTAAATCCATAAGTCTACGGGTGTAACGGTAACTTTTTTCATTATGCAAATCTACGATTTGTAATCTATCATGTCCAGTAAGTCTTCTGAAAATTCAATAGACAGTATCAGATCATTCGGGATATCTTAGGTCATCCAAACTGTTCTTGAATATATATCCTAAAGTCTACGGGTGTAATGGTAACTGCTTTAATTAAACCAAGCTGTGATTTCTTATCTATCATGTCCAGTAACTCTTCTGAAGGGTAAATAGACAATATCAGATCAGTCGGGATATCCTAGGTCATCCAAACTGTTCTTGAGTTTAGATCCTAAAGTTTATGAGTGTAACGGTAACTTCTTGCATTAAAAGCTATGATTTGTAATCTATCACGTCCAACAAGTCTTCTGAAAGTTACAGTTGTTGTTTTCATCAACTAAGCTTCATAACAGTAAGGAGCCCATAATATCCCAAAATTATATAACAACGCGTATTGTTCCTCTATACTTTGGTAAGTACAGTGGATTGTGTAATACCTTAACGTAGTGGCAAAAGCTATTATCACAAGTGTTGATCTGAAGCTATGGTCTCCGGAGTAGTGATGTTGATCTGGAATATCTCAAAACTATCATTACAGACTACAGTCTATAGTTCATTATGAGACTAACTACTGTTACTATCAAGAGCTAAACTTCAGGATAGTTTGGACCCTCAATGTCCCAAAGGTTCATAAAAATATATACATAGTAGACTTTAGGTTGGTCTAGTCATCGCTATTGATTATGAAACGTTACTCAGTATGTCAGATATAGCTGATGTTACGAGTGTAGACCTGAAGCTCTGAACTCATGGATAGTTTGGCTGACTTGGAACATTCCCATAGTGTCTCTAAATGACATTTCAGATTTCAAGAGCTTCATGGATCTCAACAGATCCTATGCTATTATTTATGGTTAAAATACAAAGTTTTTCTTGTAGATTTGAAGGGATTCATTATAGAACAGTTTGGACGACCGTGAATGTCCCAAAGAATTATAATAAAAAAGTAGACTTCAGATGGCTCCAGTAACTGCGTAAATATCCCAAAAGTTTATAATAAAAAATTAGACTTCAGATTGGTCCAGTAATCATCCGCAGATTATGTAGCATTTCTCAGTATAACAGATATGGATACTGTTACGAGTGTGGACCTGAAGTTCTGAACTCCAAGGTAGTTTGGCTGACCTGGAATATCCCTGTAGTGTCTCTGAATGACATCTGAGATTTCAAGAGCTTCGCGGACCCCAGTAGATTATACAATACTATGATATATGGTGGAAACACAATAAATTATTCTTGTAGATTTGAAGGACTTTATTGCAGAACAGTTTGGACGACCCTAGATGTCCCAAAGGTTTATAATAAGCTAAATGGATACATGTGAACGAAACCCACATCCAAGTTTAGCTTTCAGAACAACTGGTATATCAATTATCCATAATCCCAAATACAAATATCCCAATTTTTCTCCAATAGAGAACTCAATTTGCAACAACTTTGCCGAAGACAGTATTCTGTTTTATCGAATGGGTGAATTTATACAGCCGTTTCTATGTTGGGGTCATATATGACTCCTCCGGCTCCAAAGGGTTAAAGTATCCCAGAACTCCTGGAGAAATCATTGGAGGAATCCCTAATGGAATACCTGGATGGATTTCAGAAGCAACTCCTGGAGAAAAATCTGGAAGAAGTTATAGAGAAG
This sequence comes from Aedes albopictus, assembly GCF_035046485.1. Taxonomy (NCBI): domain Eukaryota; kingdom Metazoa; phylum Arthropoda; class Insecta; order Diptera; family Culicidae; genus Aedes; species Aedes albopictus. The sequence goes on from NC_085137.1 coordinate 233,729,041, forward strand.
AAGAAACTCTTACAAAATCTTTGAAGGAGCTCCTGGAAGTATTCCTTGACTGCCGTTTTACGGGCAATGGTCCCATGTCGTACTCCTAGAAGCAGTATTGAAGTAATTCCTGAAGGATCTCCTGAAGTGACTCCATCTGTCATGTCTAGTGTCGTGCTTCTTTCAAAGTGCGAATAACTCACTGGGAGCATTGAACCACGGATACGTTTTTCTTTGGGGAATATAAAAAGAAACTCTTCAAATATTCATAGGAAGAAATCTTCCAGGAATTCTGTTGGGAGTTCTAGAAGTATCCCTGAAGGTGTCCCTGAAAGAACTCCTACAAGAATCTTTGGAGGAATATCTGGAGAAATCCCTCGGGAATCTCAGAAGATTTTTTTACAGGAATACAGCGGTTGACTCTTTTGGCAGTGTCTCACTAAGACCTCGGGATGCCATGGAATGCAGGATCCGGCTCGAAGGACCAACTATATGGGGCTCCAAAATGGGGAATTTCTTGGAAATTCTTCACGTTGTCGCGTTGTTCCCCCCTCAGTAACATTTTGATGACCATTTAGACTTATAGAGGTTTTGAGAACCGCCATAAAACCTAATACCTTTTATTTTGGTTTCATGATGTTTTTAAGAACCTCTTCTAGTCTATTTGACTTGAAAATGTTACTGGGGTCGCCAAGCGAACGCTTATACACTTCAAACTTAATACTTCACAATTCATACTGGTCAAATTTTGCCAACTCTTAGTAATCTCGAATTCACTTCACTACTTCTTGAACGTTTGCCGGGTCAATTCAAACTATTTCTTCGTTCGGTGGTGGTGCACTCCTTTTTTAATTTTTTAGAGGGGATTCAGCATGTTTCACAATGTTTCTAAATGAGAACAAAGTCACTCACTCGCGGCGTTCATTCAACTGCAAAGATAGTAAAGAAACAAGTGAGGAGAAGAAAAAATGTCTCTAAGGAAAGAAAAATGTAAACACAAATATTGTCGTCACTATTTGACACGAGTTTTTACGGGAGTTCTCTTTTCTTGTTAGTTTTGATATGTGTTACCCTAAACACAGGTCTCACGGACACGAAGAATCTTCTTCTCTTCTTGATGCAACTGGGAGCCGTCATATTAGGGCACTTGCTGGTTTTGTTTAGTGTGCCCAACAGACCCTTCGATTCTGCTGGTAACGCTTTGTAATGAGAATCGCGTTACGAAACGTTTCACAGCAAAATCAAATGGGTCTGTTGGGCACACTAAACAAAGCCAGCAAATGCCCTATCATCATCGTCACCATATCGCGGTGCTGAGTGGTCGTTCGCTGGGCTCGTTGTCACCGGCGTGTTTACGTTTGTGGGAGCTTGCTTGGCTTGGTGTTGGTCATTTTCGTAGGGGAAAGACTTCTACTGCCGGAGTCGCCGCTGGGCGTCAATAATCCCTAAAGAAACTCCTAGAATAATACCAGGAGGAGCTCCCAAAGCAATTCCTCAAGAAACTTCGAGAATAAATTCCTGGAAAAATCCTTGGAGGAATTCCTAAAAGAGCTCCTGCAGGAATACCTAAAGAATCTCCTACAAAATCTCCGAAGGAACACTTTGCGGAATTCCTAAACCAGCTCCTAAAGGAATATTTGAAGGGATTGTTGAATGAATCCCTAAAAGAACTCCTGTAGAAATACATGAAGAAGCTGTTCGTTGAATCTTCAAATCTCTGAGGAAACTCCTTGATAAATTTCTGAAAGATTTTTTGGAGGAATCCCTCTTGGAACTCCTGGTGAAATAAGCGAAAAAACTTCCACAAAATCCCTTACGGAGCTCTTGGAGGAATACCTGAAGAAAATCCTACAAAGTCCCCGAAGAAACTCTTGTAGGAATCTCACAAGATGCTCCTGGAGGAATCCTTGGGAAAATCTTTGAAGGAACTCCTGAAAATAGTCCTAAAAGCCTAGAGCATTTCCTAACATTGAATAGAAATTCAACAAGAACTCCTGTAGAAACTTCTGGAAAATCCCTGAAAGTATCTCTGATTGAACTCCTACAAGAATCTCTGAGAGACCTCCTCTAGAAATCACTTGAAGGAGCTTCAGGAGAATTCCCCGAAGCTTAGAAGGAAGTCCTGAAAGAATCCCTGAAGCCCTGAAGGATCTCATGCTAAAGTTCATGAAGAAACTCCTTGAAACATACCGCCTAGAAAAATGCATGGAAGAACTCTTGGAGAAATCCCTGATGAAAACGCAGAAAGGTTTCGTAAAGGAAAAACTCTAGGAATCCTCATAGAACCCCTGGGGGAATTGCTAAAGATACTCTAATACGAAACCTGTTTAGGTGGGATATTTGGGCAAAGACTACTTCTGTTTAATTTTACACTGCATGAACAAAATACCAGTGGAGGGGGGAGGACTTTGGAATATCCGATGACAGAACATGTGGTTTATGGGCAGCCCCCATATCTACTGCCATCGGAAAGTTGACCCAATCATCTTCTCGGTACGGTTGCAGAACTTATTGAACGATGTACTGAAGGTTTATGTCCGCTTGAAGCATTTCGCATAATATGAAGTCGACCCATTTGGGCTTTTCATGATTTCATGCTGTGGATGGCTTACTTCCTCAGAGAATGTGTTTATTATTCACTTCAAAGGTTTTGACTTTGAGAGCCCCATTCAAAGATTGTAATAATTGGGGACCAAATAAAAACGGTAATTTTTTGAATCAAATTTCATAGTTCAGATACTAAAGTTTCCCATAAACCCACACATTTTGTACTTCAATTATATTCCCTGTGGTGCTGCACAGATCACTTCCATCCATTTAAACGCTCAGTTTCAATTTCAACATACTTAACCCGAAGCATTAAATTTGACGGTGTTACGATTGTATCCAGCTTCGCCAATCAACTTGAAACCTTCCAGGCCTTCCCCGGCTGTAAATCCCGCAGCAAATAGGCATATTACTGACTTCAATTAATGGAAGCCCAAGGACCACCCCCCACTAAACCCAACCCGAACATAAAGAGTTAATGGATCGAAATGAGCTTTCCGCTGGCGCTGGCTGGCCGCGTTTGGATCGAAAATTTAATTTTCAATTTTGGAAGCCAACCCAGGCAATTGTCGACTAGCGATCCGATCCGCTCCGAGGCTCCAGCCCAGCCAGCAGGGGTACCGTTACCGTTGATTACCTTCAAACAATCGTCGACTGTTTTCACGGAAATAATATGGGTTCGATTTAACACTTTCGCAGCAAAGCAGCTCGGCGAAAATGACGATAACGACTGACTGTTTGCGCCAGGTTTTGTCCCGAAGGGTGTGCTGCCGTGTGCAGCATAGTTGTCCCATGTTCTATGGGAATCCCTATTAACATGGGACAACTATGCTGCACACGGCAGTGTGCCAATTGCTGCTAGATGAGGTAGGTAAAACAGCAGCGTCGCGGGCGGGTGGAAGGAAAACATTAATGCCGAACGGGATTATTTTTATTGTTTGCTTGATTGGATGATTATTGCAAATTGTGATCGGAATACCACCGACAGCTGCATCATTTGTTCGCGCAATCGACGACTGTTCAGGAGCAGGAAAAAAGACACATTTCCGGTTGGAGGCAACAAACAATGCGAATTTAATTGGTATTTGAAACTCTGCTGCTGTTTGGAAACAGTTCACTAGTGTGGTGCGGTTTATTCCGAGAAAATGAAAGTATAAAAAATAATGAAAACCAGAAAAATAAACACGAGAGGATATTTCAAGTGAACGCAGTGTCAATAATTATTAACTAAATAGAAGAAAATTATTTGTTAACTGTAACAAGAGAGGCTACGATAAGTCTAAGAAGGTTTACTACTATAATTTAACACAGCCACAGAGTAATTACTAACGTAATATGATTGAAGTAAGAAATCTAAGAACGATTAAATAAACGATAAATTGTTAATAAAATAATGTGTTTGTTTTTTTTTGATAAATGATGACATTTTCAAATTTCATCCTAATCCTAATGCAATGGTAAGTAGATACTAGATGCTTCTGCGAGAAAGAATAACTTAGCAACATTTTAGGATTTATCATGGTTATAGTGACAAAAACTTTATATACAAGATGCGTACACACTTATTATAAGATACACTAAAACCTTGTTTTGTGCATGTTATTTTTATGCATTTTTAATTTATGCACCTTTTTTATGCCCTCCACAACTCGATCACTAGATCTCCGACTTCGGGTTTGTGGTCCTTGTACCACTTCGTGCCCAGAATCTGTCCTACAGTTGTTTGCGCAGGTCCCAGTTACACCTCGCTGTCGTCCTTTCTTTGATCGGCTCTGTTCGGCATTAGAGCTTATTTCTGCTCCTCAGAGTCGATTGGGCGTACAGCGGTCTCGAATTTACGATGGATTCCGCTTCCACTAGGAGTATACGAAGGGTCTCATCGTCCGGCTTGCCCCCGGCAGACAGTGATGCCAGCGCGCCTTCACCGACCGGACCATGCGTTCCCAAGATCCCCCCATATGCGGCGTGTAAGGCAGATTGAAACGCCACTGTGAATCCGTATTAGTGAAGGTACTAACGAGGTTGCTGTTCATCTGTTGGAGGTCCACCTTCAGGTCACGGTTGGCGCCCACATAGTGAACCACTTCAAGATGCACTGCGCGTATGGTCAAGCAGGTGCGTAACACGACCTAACGTTTCACATGTCTGCGTCCCTGCTTCACCAACATCGGCCCGAAGTAGTCCACGCCGACGTAAATGAACGGCCCAACGTGCGATACCTTCCATGCTTGTGGCAATGAAGCCATTCTCGGGATTTCTGGAACTACCTTTTCGACTTTGCACCACTGACTCAGTTTTCCGGCCTGCTTGAAGGCAACTCTCATCTCCGACACGTAGAACCTTTGACGCATCTCATTCATCGCTGTTTCCGCGGTAATGCCGATAGTACCAATCAACCAGAAGTGTAGTGCCGCCGTATCGCTTTTACAGTATAACGAAACCACCTGCGTACCTGCGACCCTACCGTCCTTTCGAATGACGTCCTGCTCATCCAGCAAGGGAGAAAGCTTGCAGAACGTCCGAGATACGTTCGTCCCAACTGATTCCAGAGCACCAGATGTGCTGCACAAGCATCTTTCACTACGAATATGGATACCAGTCTGATGGGGTCGAAGATACTCATCCCGGTTCGCAGAACTTCTTTATTTGTCCGAACATCACCCAGAAGAATAGCCTGGATTTCTTTCCTGAACAAACCTTGAAATACGAAGACATCCGGTTCCCGTTTCCAGATCATGCCGATTACGCGTTCGTACGCTGCAGACTTATCGATCAAAATTTTCTTCGCAGATTCCGTTTATTGTTCCCCGACCTGCGTGAGAATGTTCTTCAAGTTCGACAACCAGCATAACAAATCCAGCCCTGGAGAGTACCAAGGAGTCCACTAACTTTACACGCACTATGTTGAAGTATGGAAGCAAGTGGAGTCAAAAGTCGTTATGTACGTCCAAGACGAACACCTCGAACGGCTTGGACGGATCGCCCGCTAAAGGAATAGCTGTGCTGACCGGTCCTCAGAGCGAATCAAGATCTGGTGGAACATCTCGCAGGTATCGCAGATATGAACGACTGACCGCGAGCTTTAGCAGACGCATCCCACACTAGTCGTTCTCGGGTTTTTAACAACGTTCAGTGGCAGAAACCAAGTCCTTTTTGGATCGAAGCTATGAGCATACCCCTTGGCTGGGTATGAGCCATTTTATGAAGTGACAACAATGTTGATGATGATATTGATTTTCACGGGTTTTTGGACGCTACCTCCTGTCAAAATTCATTCATAAAATTGGCTCGTAAAATGGACTATTGACTGATCCGGGTCCTCACGTTGTCGTATAGTTCAGGCTTGAACGATTCCACATGATCGTCTTTCCAAAGCAAGCCAGTTTACAGTTGTGGCTTCAATGATCTACCTGGCACGTCTATCGTCGTCGTTTTCTATTGAAGAAGATGCAGCCCTCACACTTTCCAATGCAAAAAACTCCTTCACGAGGTTGTGGAGCTCTTAATCTGGGGAACGGATGAAAATGAGGAATAGCTGATTAGCGGCCTGCTCAACTTCTGTGGATGTGCTTCCATAGACTGCCCAGCCCAACCTAGTTTTTGCTGCGATTGGGCGGCCTCCTAGCTTCTGCTCTGCTTTTCTGGGTTACCATCACGAAGGAATCATCCAAACTAATCAGGATTGTAGTAACGGCGTCTGTGTAGCTCTGGAGATGCAGATACTGTTAGGAAAGTTCGCTCAAGTCCAACGACTGAACCGGAAGCTTGACCGGAAGGTTGAGATTCTTTACGGTATGCACTTCCTTCATGCCGAGCATTGTGAATGTGGAATTTGTCGAAGCCCTGATCTGCAACTATCGTCTTCCATCCGCTCATTTCCACTAGTCCATTGCAAGCAAAGTGGATTCTTCTGCTACTTTCGCTTCCACCACAGATGTGGATGAACCATCGTTGAGAAAGGCGTAGGGTAGTGGAGGTATTTTGGACCGGGCAGGTATTTTGGCCCACCTCGGGAGTTTTATGATATTTATCACATAATCTCCACTAAATCTTGGTAATTTTTCATTGGAACACGAAAAATATTCAACTATGTGATGACCTTTGGATGTCAGTTAAATATGCTGTTCAGTATCAAAAATAGAGAAAATGTTTCCACTTCCAATGAAACGCAAGGAAAAGCACCAAAAACAAAGAAGGTGACAAATTTGTAGTCAGATTCGGAGAGGTATTAAATTTTACAAATAAATATTTATTTCATGTGAATGTAGTTAAGGCCTTGTAAGAACTAGAAATAAACTGTTCTTAAGCGATAATATTTACTAAAATGGTGGTTTGATGTATGGCCAAAATATGTTCAACATAATAAGATGAGGACATATTTTGGACCACCTTTCAGATCCATCTCTCCAGTTCCTTCTAAAGGGAGAAAACATTCATGCCAGATAAATAGTGTTTTATCAGAACAGTTCTAAGTTCGCGAAAGATTAACCAATCAAATTTGTACCAATCATGCACATATAATAGGTGAACAAACAGTCAAAATTTCAGATTGTTTTATGCACTCTATGAAAAGTTACAACATGTTGAACATTTATGTGAGAGAAAAAAAAATGCCTATCCCGAATATTTTGGCCATCCCCTGTACATAGAAGAGGGAATAGATTTGCTCCATAAAAGCTACCATCGTTGTCGTCATAGGAGTCAAGAAAAGACAACATGATCGAGCAATCGAAGCAATCGAAAATCTCGCAGCTTTGAGAGTGAGTGAAATAATTATTTATGCAACAAGTTGCAAAATGATGATTTTTTCAGCATGAGTCGTACATTTATCCAACGAGGCTTGCCGAGTTGGATAAATACGATGAATGCTGAAAAAATCATCATTTTGCAACTAGTTGCATACAAAGCTTTTTGTAATTGCAAAAACACCCAGTATAATCTTTCCTTGCTACACGAACTTGTTTCAAGAGGAACCACGTAAGTATGTACCACTATTCATGCAACTCAGGTTATACCGCAACATGGGTAAGAGCAAAAGTAGTTTCAACTGCTGTTTCTACGCCTGATCTGTTGCAGTCCTGATTGGAATCTGAATAGTCCTAATTCGGATTCGAGCTGCTCAGAGGATGTAGAAGCAGCAGCTGTGTCTACGGTAGCCGCGAAAGTTGTCAAAAAGTGAGTTCTGGCAAAGGTGCCGAAAAGTGTTACTCTTCAGCACTCTTAAGAGTGCCGGAAAGTAGTACTTTTCGGCATTTTTGTTTTAGTGAAGAAAAGTAGGCCGTTTTATCAATGAATTCGCGAGTGAAAAGTAGGGGAAAATGCCACGCAATAACAAAAATGTTTTTTTTTTCGTTCACCTCTTCGTAAGGGAGTTTTCGCAAACCAAATTTTCACTGAAAACTGGCGTGAGGGAGAAATCGATTTTCGTGAGAATTAGTGAGCATTCCGAACGCTGGGACTAGGTCATGTAGAGTGTGGTAAGAGGAACCCGAAAACAGATCCATCCGGAAAGATACATGGGTCAAATTATTGTGAATCAATGCCTGAGCTTCGACATGAACCATGAACTTTTTATTTCTATATAGGAGAATCGGGGAATTTTCTTCCCTTCCCCTCTTTAACCTCAATCATTTCAATTGCGATTGATGATTTATCATTGAGTTAGCATATAGACTGGACACTGAAAGGCTTTCTAATATAGGATCTTCTGCGGGTTCATGGAACACAGCTTATATTTGAGTTGAATTTGTTGGTTTTCTCATAAGTTTGTAAATGTTTGTTCACCCATCACCCACTTCATGCAACAACAGTAATCCCAAGCAACACACTTGGACATTAATAATTTCCTGTAATGTGTATGCAACTATATTGAAAGTTATGCCATTTGAACTAATCGTCTTATTAACGACTATATTGCAAACAAAAAAGTGCAAGAGGTGGAGCCAATATAAAACATCCATTCGTGATATAAACGGTTTTAATACGCAATCGAATTATACATACAACTTATAGTTGACTCACAAATTGTGACCGATTCGACAACTAGTCAGCAAGTAATCACATTCGTCACTGCCAGTAATTTTGCATCGACAGTTTCGTTCATGTGATTAATAGATAGTGTGTATAAATATACCGCAAATAAGGCTGACCGAGAACGTCAATTTGTGTGCCGTTCCAGATTTATCGGTAAGTTACGCATTTTAGCTCCATATTCCCAACGCGCCTCAGTCTACCTACCATTTTGCGAGTGAAAATTTAGACATTTGTGGTAAAAATTAACTCGCCATATTGCTTTGACGGAGTGCATTTCAGCAGCTTATTTAATGCACCCGTAGAATGCTGAAAGTTAATTTTAGAATTTAAAAAGATACTATGTGCTAGTGGAACGAACCTGGTGTGATCAGTGCCTAAAAAAATCAGCCCAATGATGTTCAATCAGTGCGAAAACTAACACAAATACACGAACGCAGTCACCCACCAGCATGACGCCAAGAATGTATGGGAAGGTGGGGCAATATGCACCCCCAAGCAAACGTGACCCTATAGCTAAGATTAAGATGATTTTATCAGTGTCATGCGTTTTGAAAGTTAGTTTACTTATCTGACTAAGAGACGCCAACTTTTGGTCCGCGTGATATCAATTTTACCGAATCAAATTAACAATTTAACGTTTTGGGGGCTTAAACACTGTTGGGGGCAAAACGCACTTTGAGGTGGGGCAATACGACCTCTGGCATTTCCCGCTTTGAACTCTAGTAAAATACCAGGCGGCTCCATCTTACTGTTTACGGCAGCAAATGGAAGGTGTAGGAGGCGGATGGTAGTTAATAGGTTGGTTCCATATAATCAGCGCGCAGTTGCTTAAATTGCGTGCGCTTCAAATTAGACAATCTTTCCAAATGTGGAAAATCATCGTTTTCCATGCTTTTCATTCGAATATTCTTTCCATTCTTGGGCTTGCCCGGCTCAGTTTTACGTCTAGTTTGCTTGCATCGAATGGAACTTTACTTATATAATGAAATAGCGTGAGGGCGTTTTGCCCCGGGGGTGCGTATTACCCCAGGTTACCCTACATGACAAAGAGAAAGTAAGACAATGAGAGCGACGCCTCGTAGTGTATTCAACTGTAGCTGAAGTTTTGATCTTCACCGCGGGCTTGGTGAATATGAATTTGATTTTTTTAAGTTGGAATTGAATTTTTGTGATTTTAGACTAAGTAAGGCACGCAAATGTCGATATTTTGTTCTAATTTTGGTTATTATGCTTGCCTTAGGTAAATGGTATGCACCAGTAGCACTTTTTGTTTTAATATCGTGCTTAAGACAAAAAAAATCAATTGAAGATGAATATGCTGACTTTGAATATCAGTGGGTGGTTGAAATTCAGCAGACAGCGAGGTAATGATTTTTTCCTCGTTTGAACTTCAGAGAGTGGCACACGGGTTGTCGAGACGATAATCAAAACAAAAATAAATCTGCGACGCAGGAGCCACAGGGCGTCGGTGTGGATCACTATAATTTGACAAATTAATTAATTAAGACACTTAATTACAAATTAATTAATTAAGACACTGGGTGTGATGGTTAGAACACTTCAGGCCAAACATTTCAATAGGTACTATCTGCATTTGAGAGGCTCTCTTTGTTAACTTTCTCTTTCAATTATTGCAATGTAATGGTACACTTTTCAACTACTTTTGCAGTATAAATCAAAAGACGATTGTTTTGACCATCGTTCAATGCAAGGAGACAATCATAATACAAATAAACAGCTGAGATATTAACGAAAGAGAGGGAAACCAAAGAAAGCCTCTCTTCTGCAGATTGGACCTTTAGACATGTTTGGCCTGACTTGACTAGCACGCCGAGGACCTGGGATCGAATCCCAATCTCGACAAACTCACAAAATGTGGATTCTTCCTACGGAAGGGAAGTAAAACGTGGGTCCCGTGATGAACTTAGCCTAGGGCTAAAAATCTCGTTAATACAGATAAAACAAAACCATACTTTTTGCTAAATCATCTCTACGGGATTGACAAAGTACAACAATGCTGCACGCGGTACACGGAACCGCCAAACAACCCAAAACTGGATTCTTCTGACGCAATCCCATAGTTTGGCCCAATAAGTCAACATTTGAGTGAATCGAATAAACTCACGCAGGGTACATTGCCTTTACCTCCAGCTAAAAATATACTCAAGAGTAGGTAAATTCAACCCAAATTTAGGTAAATTACCATTTACCCAAAATTGGCTTATTGGCCTCAAGGACCCCCGTTGGATGAACGCATCTCTGTTTATTTACGATAACATCTGTGGGGGAGAGAGGAAAAACAACCTAATTTTGGGTAACTAATCAATTTGATACACTCATTTTAGGGTAAAATCGACCCATAATAAGGTAGTTAGAATTTTCCGTGTAGGACATAAAAAACCAAAAAAAAATAGTCCGTTTATTGCGTAACGAAAATTTCACGTTTTTTTTTTATAAAAAATGTAAACCCATTGTTAAATTTTTCGTTGGAAACTCCTAATATTTTTGGGCGATACGTAAGATTTCTCAAAACCCCATATAATCAAATCTTCCCAGTGTCAGGTACCAATCGTTCAGTACTGCGAAAATGAGGCAGAATTTTTTATTGAGTCAATATTATACTTCCAATCAGATTTTTTTTCTATTTTACCACTTTAATTTGATAAAATTTGAAATATGTCGATAAAGTTATGAAGAAAAGGTTATATTTTATTTGTACATGATTTCGTTGTTTTTGAAACATTTTGGTTTTTTATAGTGCATTTTATATTTTTCATGATCACAAAAACATTTTATGCAATTCAGTATCATAATTTATATATTATGGAACTCATTTTGATATCATAACGATCAATTTTTCCGAACTTGTTCATTATGCAACTGAAATGAGTTGCATAATGAAAAATAGTTGTATAATGTTCATAATGCAACTCAGTTACAAATTGGTTTCGCAAGTTTCGACTAATGATAACGTTTGTTTTCATTTTGCTAGTTGTTATAAAACTGTTACACCTCAGTTTGGCATTAACAAAAGGATTTCAATTGGTTTTAATTTTGTTTGTTTCATGAAAACTCAGTTGCAACATGTTGGCAACGATGATCATTTCCATTTTAGTTGCAGGTGCTACTTGGGATGGTCTAACAATACTAACAATGGTTGGTTTGCTAAACCCAGTTATCTGGCTGGTGGGGCATGTGAGCGTAAGCCTAAACTGCTAAAGCAATCAGAGATTACCCAGACTTTGAAGTAGATGATTCTCTGTTTGAACAGTAACTCAAGCCGTTTCGGAAATTTTCCAAAGTTGAACTGCACTTCATGTTGAACTTGATAATTTCTAGTCCAAACGCTCAAAGATAACTCTATTTCACTTAATTTTCATGCTCGTCTCGTTGGCAGGTTTCAGATGCAATTAATAGGAGTAACATTAGAAACGTAACATAGTACGGTTTTTGTAATGTAAAACAATACAACATACTAAAAGAGAACCATTCCAAAATGTTATGTATAGCCAGTATTCGCATAAGAATTCAAAAAAGTACAATCCCTGTACATTTTATTCTATGAAACCATACATATACTATACAATGTAGGGTATATTTGAACCTATGTAGCAGAATTCACAACAGTTCATTTGAAATAAAATGTATGGTTTTGTAAAAATTATAATATGGAAAGAAACCGTTTTTTGTATAACGATTCTTAACAACCTGTATAATTTATTGTTAAAACCTTATTTACAATTTACTGTATGGTTCCAACGTTACATCGTATTGTTTTGGTATTGCTATTTTTACCATTATTTATTTTGTAAAAATATGGTTCTAAATAGTACTGTTACAATACAATGTTCGGTTTTTGTATTGTATACAACGCTTTCACTATCGGTTACACAGTTTACAGTGCAGTGAATGGTTATCTTTTAAAAATCACAATAATTACTTCCATAATTACAAACCAAAAGTGCATGAAATCCAAGAAATGTTTCTATTGGATTCACTTGTGTTTAGAAACTTTCTAGAATTGGTTCTAAAACAAACAAAGGTGTAATATGAAACCTCAAAATAAACCCTTCCATTTAGTCTTTCTTTACCAACGTAGTTGTTTGTATGTGGTCGCACTTTGTTTCGGGTGTTTTTGAATGAAAGACAGTAAATTTTATTCAACAAGTATGCTCTGTAGTTTATTCGTTTGCCAGTTTACAGGCAACATATTTACCATCAACAAAATCTAATTAATCGCTACTAAGAACAGAAATAACACCAACCAGCTTTATCACCAAATATGTAACTGAACAAACCGGTATTGCAAGTTATGGCTAGAAAGTAATCCGCAATTAACAAAAAAAAACTTCTCTACCAAATGGCCACACCAGTCAGTAGTGGATGCGTTCATACCCAGGTACCATAGCAGCGATTAATTACTATCAAGTTTTGTTCTCGGTGGTGCCATTGCTTGTTATGCTGGCATCAGTGCTGGCCTCCGTCGGACTGCTGCCAACCATATCGCTCGGTTCCACCGGACGCTCGGGAATGTCGTTCAGTACGTGGGCCCTCGCTTGCTTGGCCAGTTCCGCCTTGTAGTGTTCGGCATCCGCTTCCGTTATCGAGTCACGACGGTCGGTTTCCTGTCCGGATAGAAGGCAATTCGAAGAATTAGTGATTGATTAAGAGTTGGTTTAGAAGAAGGGAACAATCTCCCACCAAAGATCCAGAATTTCCACATGCAAAAACGATCACAAATGGCATGCGACAGGCAGTACAGGCAATACGGTATTGGGTTTTAGTTTCAGTTTACCCGCAGATAATTGCGCAGATCCAGATCAGCGTCGTGACTGCTGGCCTTTCTTACCAGGATACCACTCTGGTGATGCTTTTTCCGTTGCCGGGTCAAAACCGACGGAGGCCCAACCTGAATTGTACTCGGAAAAAAGAGGAATGTTTCATGTTATATCGAACGCTTTCAATAACTATAAGATTATTCCTTGAGAATTGGTAAACCATTAGGATATCAATTCACATTAATTCTGATTTCCATACAAAATAGCTATTTGTGAAGGCCTGTAAATAAAGTGTTTAACCAGCGGGTGATCCTAGACAAATTTCGAGAGTATAACTTACAAACTCACCATTGCAGACCATTCATTAATATTTAAGCAGTGAACGATTCAATGAAAAGAAATGGGCATTCGCAGATATTGTCAGAACATGGTTTTCCGGTGAAACTAATTGGACTGAGCAGCGCTGAATGGACCAAAATCAAGCATTCATATCGCAAACGAAGTGTCTACCTTCTTTGTGACATTGGATAGATTGAAGCAGGGTTTACTGTTTAACATTGCGTATGAAAGAACAATTAGGAGGTCTGCTTGTAGAGGAATGCTTTTGATCCTCGGTTTTGGGAACAATATTGATCTTATCGGCATACGCTATGTCTGAACAAGCAGATTATAAAAAAATGATTGTACTTCGAGTTTTTTCCACAGAACATCAGAATTTCTGCTATATTATATGCAGAAACTTTAAAAATGATTCATCGGAGAAATTTTATTTTTTTATTATTTTTGTAGTTTTTCATACTAATTCTTGATTCTTGATTCTGGATTCTGGATTCTGGATTCTGGACTCTGGATTCTGGATTCTGGATTCTGGATTCTGGATTCTGGATTCTGGATTCTGGATTCTGGATTCTGGACTCTGGATTCTGGATTCTGGATTCTGGATTCTGGATTCTGGATTCTGGATTCTGGATTCTGGATTCTGGATTCTGGATTCTGGATTCTGGATTCTGGATTCTGGATTCTGGATTCTGGATTCTGGATTCTGGATTCTGGATTCTGGATTCTGGATTCTGGATTCTGGATTCTGGATTCTGGATTCTGGATTCTGGATTCTGGATTCTGGATTCTGGATTCTGGATTCTGGATTCTGGATTCTGGATTCTGGATTCTGGATTCTGGATTCTGGATTCTGGATTCTGGATTCTGGATTCTGGATTCTGGATTCTGGATTCTGGATTCTGGATTCTGGATTCTGGATTCTGGATTCTGGATTCTGGATTCTGGATTCTGGATTCTGGATTCTGGATTCTGGATTCTGGATTCTGGATTCTGGATTCTGGATTCTGGATTCTGGATTCTGGATTCTGGATTCTGGATTCTGGATTCTGGATTCTGGATTCTGGATTCTGGATTCTGGATTCTGGATTCTGGATTCTGGATTCTGGATTCTGGATTCTGGATTCTGGATTCTGGATTCTGGATTCTGGATTCTGGATTCTGGATTCTGGATTCTGGATTCTGGATTCTGGATTCTGGATTCTGGATTCTGGATTCTGGATTCTGGATTCTGGATTCTGGATTCTGGATTCTGGATTCTGGATTCTGGATTCTGGATTCTGGATTCTGGATTCTGGATTCTGGATTCTGGATTCTGGATTCTGGATTCTGGATTCTGGATTCTGGATTCTGGATTCTGGATTCTGGATTCTGGATTCTGGATTCTGGATTCTGGATTCTGGATTCTGGATTCTGGATTCTGGATTCTGGATTCTGGATTCTGGATTCTGGATTCTGGATTCTGGATTCTGGATTCTGGATTCTGGATTCTGGATTCTGGATTCTGGATTCTGGATTCTGGATTCTGGATTCTGGATTCTGGATTCTGGATTCTGGATTCTGGATTCTGGATTCTGGATTCTGGATTCTGGATTCTGGATTCTGGATTCTGGATTCTGGATTCTGGATTCTGGATTCTGGATTCTGGATTCTGGATTCTGGATTCTGGATTCTGGATTCTGGATTCTGGATTCTGGATTCTGGATTCTGGATTCTGGATTCTGGATTCTGGATTCTGGATTCTGGATTCTGGATTCTGGATTCTGGATTCTGGATTCTGGATTCTGGATTCTGGATTCTGGATTCTGGATTCTGGATTCTGGATTCTGGATTCTGGATTCTGGATTCTGGATTCTGGATTCTGGATTCTGGATTCTGGATTCTGGATTCTGGATTCTGGATTCTGGATTCTGGATTCTGGATTCTGGATTCTGGATTCTGGATTCTGGATTCTGGATTCTGGATTCTGGATTCTGGATTCTGGATTCTGGATTCTGGATTCTGGATTCTGGATTCTGGATTCTGGATTCTGGATTCTGGATTCTGGATTCTGGATTCTGGATTCTGGATTCTGGATTCTGGATTCTGGATTCTGGATTCTGGATTCTGGATTCTGGATTCTGGATTCTGGATTCTGGATTCTGGATTCTGGATTCTGGATTCTGGATTCTGGATTCTGGATTCTGGATTCTGGATTCTGGATTCTGGATTCTGGATTCTGGATTCTGGATTCTGGATTCTGGATTCTGGATTCTGGATTCTGGATTCTGGATTCTGGATTCTGGATTCTGGATTCTGGATTCTGGATTCTGGATTCTGGATTCTGGATTCTGGATTCTGGATTCTGGATTCTGGATTCTGGATTCTGGATTCTGGATTCTGGATTCTGGATTCTGGATTCTGGATTCTGGATTCTGGATTCTGGATTCTGGATTCTGGATTCTGGATTCTGGATTCTGGATTCTGGATTCTGGATTCTGGATTCTGGATTCTGGATTCTGGATTCTGGATTCTGGATTCTGGATTCTGGATTCTGGATTCTGGATTCTGGATTCTGGATTCTGGATTCTGGATTCTGGATTCTGGATTCTGGATTCTGGATTCTGGATTCTGGATTCTGGATTCTGGATTCTGGATTCTGGATTCTGGATTCTGGATTCTGGATTCTGGATTCTGGATTCTGGATTCTGGATTCTGGATTCTGGATTCTGGATTCTGGATTCTGGATTCTGGATTCTGGATTCTGGATTCTGGATTCTGGATTCTGGATTCTGGATTCTGGATTCTGGATTCTGGATTCTGGATTCTGGATTCTGGATTCTGGATTCTGGATTCTGGATTCTGGATTCTGGATTCTGGATTCTGGATTCTGGATTCTGGATTCTGGATTCTGGATTCTGGATTCTGGATTCTGGATTCTGGATTCTGGATTCTGGATTCTGGATTCTGGATTCTGGATTCTGGATTCTGGATTCTGGATTCTGGATTCTGGATTCTGGATTCTGGATTCTGGATTCTGGATTCTGGATTCTGGATTCTGGATTCTGGATTCTGGATTCTAGATTCTGGATTCTGGATTCTGGATTCTGGATTCTGGATTCTGGATTCTGGATTCTGGATTCTTGATTCTGGATTCTGGATTCTGGATTCTGGATTCTGGATTCTGGATTCTTGATTCTTGATTCTTGATTCTTGATTCTGGATTCTTGATTCTTGATTCTTGATTCTTGATTCTTGATTCTTGACTCTTGATTCATGATTCTTGATTCTTGATTTTTCTTGAAGAATCGCAGATAGGAATCAAAATGCAAGTCTATTCTATTCATAGTTTCTAGAAAGATACGTCAACAGTTTTCCTTCCTACAAGTTCAGCGTTTGCACAATATTTCACAAAAAATTTTTGCGCTTCTGCCAACTTTTTTAGTCTATCTATGTTTCCAATGAATTTCTGAAGAAAATACAGCTTTCAATCAATGTCCCCTTTTTGCAACTGTGTACAACCTTCTAAGAAGAACGTGCATCTAAAGGAACAAATTCTTATCAACAACTGTTTATCACCCAGCCCTCCCAAGAAAAGAAAGCAACAACACTAAAGCAACGTACCGTTCGGTATCGTATTACAAACACAACACAATAAGCTGTCTAAGCGTTAAATTTGTCAGCATTTTCTCATACGTAACACACTTCAAGGAGTTTAAATTAAATTTGAACATGGAGGGAACATCCATAAATTACGTAATTTGTAATTTTTGTAATTTTTATTGTTAACGTAACGTGAACCGGTTAGCATAGCCATTCTTAGGGTCAAGGAATTTTTACAATAAAATGAAAAAAAAACTTAGGACAGTTAAGCAAGTGAATTACATCAGTATCAAAACCTTAATCTTAAATCTATTGAGCGTTCAAAGCTGATCTGAAAGCTGATACTGTTGGTGCGTTTCTTGTGGCCAAAGGTAGCTGGTTCCAGCATTGTGCACCGTATACCAATAGGCTTTTTCCGCTGCTCGTTGTGTGATTAGGTATGACGAAAGATCGCGTCCGATCCATTTGGCCTCTCCTCAGATGCTGCATCAGGTAGCTGGGAAGCTGATTGTTTAGCCTTTTCCAAAGAAGACCGCAGATGCGATATTGATAATTAGCCTGAAGGTCACGTCCAAAGATGGTGCTTCGCAGTGCAGCTGTCGAGTCGCGTCTTTCCAAGTTGTAGATGAAGCGTACGGATGACTTGAATACCCTGTTTAGTTGCTCCTTCTGTGCTGCACTGAGGCCAGGGTAGTAGACTGAATCGCAGTACATAAAAATAGGTCCTATAACTGCTACTACGAGTTTCTTACGGGTTTCGGTAGATAGCACGGCCGAAAAGCGTCGAAAGGTCCGAAGTGTGTTGTACACATTCCTTGTTACATGATTTACCTGGTCAACCCAACGGAGATTGTTGTCGATTTTTAGGCCGAGATTTGTAATACTATTCGACAGTTCTACGTGCTCTGAGCAAAAGATAATGTTGCTGTTGGGAGTGATGGTACCATTTTTAGTGAAAATGATCGCTTTTGTTTTTTTGGGGTTCGGGAATAGACCGTTGTTGATCGACCAGCGTTCAACAGCTGCAAGATCCCTGTTGATTTTCTCCACGAGCATGTCGAGTTCGTCAATCGGACCAGAGACATAAAGCTGAAGGTCATCCGCATATAAATGGTATTCGCACTCAATCGTTTCGGCTATGCTGTTTATATAGAGACTAAACAGCATGGCACTCAAACATTACGTGATGCGCTGAGGTGGAAGGACGGTTTTGTAAAGTATGACGACCCATACAGAAATATCAAAGCACTCAGTGTATCATAGAAGGGAAAGAAGGGAGGTAAAAATAGATTACTTTTTTGCGAAAACTAATTTTTGGACGTTCCCTAATCATGTTCAACAAGAGGAATCTTCGTGTGACTCTCCAATAAACCACCCGTGAGTCCAACGTATGAGTTGCTAGTCAATATTCGAAGCAGTACGGTCTTGCTTCCCCTACTCCCATAACTCACCTCATCGACGACGGCACCGAGCGTCGGTTGGGAGATGTTCTTGGAAGGATTCAAGCGTGGAGCGCTGTCTGCCCGTTTGGAGTTCAATGACTGATCCGACGCCTTGCCGTCTTTTCGCAGATGCGGCTGGGACACCTTGTGGTTGATTTCCAAGGCCGATTTCAGCAGATCCACCTAGTTGATGCAGTGCAGTGGTGAAAAGATGGGGGAGAGATCAGATATGCGTCTTAGTGGAGTTACGACAAAAGCAGGTGCGGATGGGGAGGGGTCTAGGAGTGAATTTTCCAACTTCCAGGAAGGATTGAACAAACAACACCGTCTCTAATGGAATTGTAAATAATAGAACCACGTGATGATTACAAACGGAAACAGGTTTTCCAGGAAGGTCGCACGACTGGTTTATTCCACTATAGGCGACGGCGTGTGAATGAGAAACTGTCGATTGGGATTGATGTAACCAAATGCGTACTAACCTTGGAAGCACTACCTCCACCTTTAGGGGCACGGACGTATTCTATGTTGTAGCTGCTGCGTCGGCGAGAGAACGAGTCGCTCATGTCACCCTGAAATTGTAGACAATCGTTAGAATGTGGTGAACTTTTACCTAAATTTACTTTGGACTAGTTCAAATTCATTTGTAATTTATGGTTCATAATGCATTCGGAAGCAATATCGATGGGAGTTAAGTCAATCAACATGTATGGTTTCTTATTCCAAGGACTCAGCCATGAAAGTCTCTGCCCCACCGAATGAGTCGGTACACTCAGCCAAATAAACCTAAGATTCTAATAAGGTCTAACTTATAATACGACCTTTAAATAATTCATAACGATTAGAATGCATTTCATAACGTCCACGCTAAAACCGTTCAGCACTAAAGTGCATAATTTCCAGACTACACCAAAAATGTGTAACAGTTAAACATTCACAAAATCAGCTCCTGCGTCCGCAAAATCGTGAAATTCACAAAAAAATGTATGGCAATCTAGCTAGGCGTATTAAAGCCTGTATCCGCAATAATCGGGACACAGAAGTGCGGCTGCAGCTCTGTAATGAATCGGTAAAATCGGCCAAATAATTGACTGAGAACTCTTTGGTGTATGTTTATTATTTGTGCCCAATTTCATAAATATCGATGAATTACTTTTAACTGTAAATTAAAAACAAACAGACGTGGTTTTAAGCATTTTGTACAATCTTGATCAACTTACATTTGCATAATAGATGGTTCTTATACGCTACAGTTCAAAGTTCTGTGATGATAATAATGAAATTTCGTTGGCAGTTATGATACTTATAGAGGCACTTTCTTGCAAAATTGCATCAACTTTGATCAATTGGTTTGAAAGCTACTGGTGTTGATAGGGGTGAGTGTTGGTGAAAATTTTTCGTGTTTTTCATGTGCGATGTTTGTCTATTCATAACTTTTGAATTTCCCTGCCAATTTTCATGAAATTTTCACAGATGGTAGTTGATTATGAGTATATTATGCCTGCAAAAATTGATGATTATTGGTATAGTACTTCCAATAGTACAATCGAAAGAATACAGGGTGCTAACTAATTGCTGTCTGAGCGGCTAAAACCACGTTCAGTCTCAATACATACATGTTTCGACTATAAAATTGTTGATAGTACATCGATTGTTTTGAAATTTTGCCTATGTAACAAATGTAGATTGAGAGGCTTATGTGCAAAATTTCAGCCATTTCCGTTGCCAAATTCAAAAGTTACAGCGCTGACAAGCAAAACTAGGGGCTGTACAAAATTCAATGGCGCACATTCTACTCTTTTATTGCTACAACAAAAAGTACTGTACCGACGCACATGAAATTTTGTAGGTGAAATGAACACACCTTAAGATGTTATTGAGCCAAATTTGAGCAATTTCAATGTATCTATTGCAGAGTTACAGCTGTATTTCTGTGTCCCGATTATTGCGAATATAGGCTTTAGTAACCTTGGCAAACAGAAAAATATCGACGTTTCGCATCAAGAAGAGTGTACGACCTGTTTATGTGAATGTGTAGCTGTTACACATTTTTGGTGTAGTGTGTTTTTGTGAATGTGTAGCTGGTATGCATTTTTGGTGTAGTCTGGAAATTATGCACTTATGAGTAAGCCTTACACAGTTTAGGTGCTGAGCGGTTTTAGCGTGTCGGTCTATGATGCAGAATTGACTCACAGCTTGGCTTTTAGTAGTGTGGTTCTGGTCAAAACGGTTCATATAAATATCGATAGTTTTGAATGGATAAAAGTCTACAAGGGAGAGTTTCAGGAGGGTTTAAGCGTAGGTAATGGGGGTTTAAGGAAGTTTTCAGGAGGTCAAGGGGCTTCCACTTGGATTTCCGGGGTGAGTTTTGAGAGGTAAATGAAGGTTTCAGTCGGTTTCTGGGGTGGTTTCAGAAGACTTTTAGGAGGCTTTCATGGGTGATTCAGGTGAGATTTAGGGGGTTTCAGGAGGGCTTCATGGTACCATAGGTTCCAAGGAATACCAGATGATTTCAGCAGTTTAAAGAAAGTTTAAGTGGACTCAGATTATTCCAGGTTCGAGAGATTCTCATGCAGTTTCATGCCAACAAACAATCACTTATTTAACAGGCATCATTATGACGAATTAATTCAGCATAATTTTGAATAACATTTGAATTATTTTCACGTACAACCTAGGTATGTTCGGGTTTTGTTCACACAAATTTGGAGAAGTTATGAAGCGTAGTGTTTTGTACCAACTTAATAGCTTGTAGTAAAAAGGGTTTTAAAAATAAACAAGAAAGCTTCTATCAAGCTTGGGCAAAAATGATTAAAATAAATAAAATGCAAAAATGCTAAACTCTCCCGAGATTAATTATTTGCTCTCATCGAGGCTCTCATGTTAAGAACACCTGTTATGAAAATAGAATTACATACAAAATTACCTAAAGTCAGATTAGAATTCGAGACCTGCCGATTGTCAGCCGTATGCCTTCCTATCTGCGCCATCCTAGAGATGGTGAGTTGAAGCACAAAAAAAAACATAAACTTCCCATGACAAAATAATGATCACTCTCAAACTTGTGTTCAGCAGTGGTGAACTAGCATAGCACGTGGTAATCAACTGAACAACGCCTTGTAAAGTCATACTAATGTCCTCTGGGGGTCCAAAATACGACCGTTACCCTATGTCCCAAAAACAATCACTAACTTGATTGGACGAACAGTTTGAAAGTTATATGAAGATTGTGAACTTCATTTTGTAGAAACAAATGAAGTTTCTAACGTAAAATTATGATAATGGTTCGTTTTTATCGATAAACTCTAAGTAAGAACAAATAAATACAACTTTGGAATAAGTAAATTCTCAGTTTCTAAATCAATCATTCGTTTTATTGTTTTAAACAAGCGTCATTTCTGCGTAATAGCGATCGCCATCAATTCAATACAAATCGATATCGAAAATCTCTCACTGGGATATTTCAAGCAATATGGCCGATAAAACCCTCAAGACGAAGAGAACAAACCTGTCGATAATACTCAAAGTCTTATTAAACGACGGATATTGCATGTGCTGCAATTTGCGACCGGACGAACAATGTTTCCGTTAAATGGAACTACGTTTTGTATGCCTTCAAATACTTTTGAGTTGAATGGAATTTGTTAATTCTACTATTTTGCTTTGCCCTTAGGGAGCATCTGTTAAGTACGTCACGCTAGAATTGGAAATTTTCAACCCTCCCTGCCTGCTCCAAACGTGACGATACAGTTAATGGATGACCCCTTATGTAATAGATTCCATTTCATTGCTAAAAAAAAATGTAGAATATAACTAAATTATACCTACAGCTGTTATCATATCTGCATATGATGCATTGTGATAGATCAAAACAAAATCACTAACGACAAATCAAGTCAACGAGCTCAATGTGACGTCATACTACTCCGCTCGTGTGCGTCTGACAAACAATGATTTGAATGAGGAAACTGGCAATACGTAGAACCAGTAAAGCTTCTATCACCACCGCCCTTTTCAAGTGCTACGATGGCCCCATTGGTAGAGGCGTCAGATTGCTACCGATGGTAGGTGTCTAGGTTCAAATCCCGTTCGGATCAGGAAATTTTATAACGTACTGGAAACTTTTTTTTATGTTTCCTACATTTTCTAAAAAGAGAATAACACACTTCAAAATATTTACCCAAAAAATGAGTATTAAAATTAGTTTTTACCCTAAAAGGTTGCCAAGGAATTATAACACAATTTGTTATAATTTTGTTAAAATCTACCATATTTCATGAAACAGGTTTTGTAATATTTTTGTTATGATCATAACAAAGGTTATTACATTTTTGTTCTTTTCGTGTGGGGTCTTTGTTAGATTTTTTGTTATTTTAACTACTAATGGTATATGTTTTATAACAACCCATGTTATAAAAAAATATTGTAACAAAATAACACAGCTTGTTATAATTTTGTAATGTCCATCTAGTCGGGAAAATATTTTAAGTTTTTAAGTCAAAAATTAAAAACATCTCACGGATTTTCAACCTACTAACAAAAAAATGACAAGTACCATTTCCACGTCCAAGCGTCCGACAGCTTTTAACCTGTGCGGTTGGAAATAGGTATGATTTTCTTAGTTACCTAGTTATAGCACTCAGTTCTTGTTCTACACTGAGATACCTAGTTTTGAAAATGATGAATATTTTCGTCGTTTATAATCGTATTTCACTGGTCTTTGGATAAATTATAGAGCTCAAAAAGCACGATATAATGATATATTCAACTCAAAAATGTCAAAAGTCGAGTTACCTAGTTCTAGCATTAATTAATGAATTGTTAAATGGGATGGATTTGCCGAGGGTCACAGAAGACATTTCAAGGACCAAGTGTCTTTGAGCGGTCTAGGAGCTTTCAAGAGTTTCTAGGAGGTTTCTAGGAGAGTTCTAAGGAGTTCCATGAGAGTTTCAGGCGTGTTTCAAAGCATTAAAAGGTGTTTCCAATAGACTTCAGAGGATTTCAGGATTATTTCAATTGGTTTCTGGGAGCATCATATGATATCAAGAGGGATTCAAGGAACTTCAAGAGGTTTTCGTTGGTGTCTGAGAAGGTTTTGAAAGATCCAGGGGTTTTTGAGGGTTCAGGATATACCACGGAGGCTTCAAAGGGATTTCTTTGGTATTTTAAAGAATTTAAAGGTATAACAAGGAGGAAAACATTTAACGTCATTTTGAAATCCAAGATGGCAGCCATGGAATGGTAGTTTGAGCTATGATAGCATGGAATATACAGGGGATAGCCAAAATGTTTGGGATAGGCATTTTTTTCTCTAACAAAAATGTTCAACATGCTGTAGCTTTTCATAGAGTGCATAAAAAATTCTTAAATTTTGATTGTTTGTTCACCTGTTATATGTACATGATTAGTACAAATTTGTACTCGATTCGTTTAACTTACGCTAAGTTAGAATCCATCTGGTAAAACACTATTTTTAGACAACTAATTTTTGAACTGTCATATCTCGGAAACCAGTGAACCGAATTGAATGAAATTTTTAACGTTTATCAACAATGTATTGATACTTGATACGACGCTATAAAATGTAATATTTTCTCACGATGATTAAAGTTATACCGGTTTGACATTTTCACCCATAGAGGACAACAAGTTAAATTTACAATATCATACAAAAATTACTAAATGTGTTATTCTTTTAATCCAAATAGGCTCTAATACATCTTATCAGAGATATCTTGAGAACAGAAACAGAAAATATTTGGATATCAACACAAAAGTTCAATGACATTGTAAATGTAAAAAAATTACATTTATTCAGGAAAGATCCAAAAAGTGTCAATCCATGATAACTTTTTTCAACGTTCAAAAAGTAGCTATGTTTTAACGACACGAGAAGCATCAATGTATTGATGATAAACGTTCAAAAGTTCATTAAATTCGGTTCACTGGTTTCCGAGATATGACAGTTCAAAAATAAGTTGTCTAAAAATAGTGTTTTACGAGAACGATTCTAGCTTCGCGAAAGATTAACCAATCAAGCTCAAAATTGTACTATTTAAGTATCGTGGATTCACTCATCATTTCAAGGGTGTACTTTTTCTAACCTTTCTTCGATAAAACAGATTATTTTTATATTGTTACCGAACGGTAACATTTTGTTTTGCTATGTTACGATGTGGGACGGTAGGCTCAAACAAAGTGTAAAGCTAGCAACGTCCAAATCAAATCGATGGGCGGCTGATGAGCTAACGGTACCAACGCACAGCACAATTGATGGGTGGATGAACGACCGCGGCAGCCAGATGGCGGATGGGGGAAAACGCAGCACCCACAACCCGTCAAAAAAGTAGTACTGAGAGGGGCTAAGAAATAGCGAGGCCGATGGGGTGGAGGAGTTGATTACCGACTACGAGAAAGTGAGCAAGTGCAGAGCCCAGTGCTCTTTATTTGTTGGCAAAAAGGTTAAAGTTTTTCTTAACACCGGTCGCGTGAAGTTACTCCGGTAGACGCGATATCGGTGACAAGTGTGGAAGCTGCAGATCAGCGAAGCTCGGATCCACCAGGAATAATTTTCAACCGGGCTGTCAGCCCTACCTAAGCCCGGCCACGTGGCGAAATAGTCAACTGAGCTGGACCTAGGACCTGTCCGTTAACCCTCTGCATTCCGAGGTGGCCGGGATCGCCCGCCGAGTCCGAATCCATCAAACCAAGCCTTTCGGTGGTCCAATACGACTGCTGCAGCCACCCTAGTCAGCAGGCATCCGCCAAGTCATTTGAAAGTACCACACGTCTCCTGTCGAACAACGTCGCATCACCGCGTCGCCTCCATGGCTACCCGCCGCCTCTCACGAAGTCAACCGCCATCCCGTGGTTAAGGCGGTCGATCCGTGATGACCGAAGCCGTCCCGGGGGTCACCACCAAGCTCCAGTCTACCCGCACGTCTAAATAACGAAGCTGGTTCGAAACCGGCGCTCACGTGTGTCACCCGGCTCACCCGTCTTTGCATCCCTCTAGAACCACCTGTGGTAGATGACCACCACGGCCACGCTGCCCTAAACATCACCGCTCGCCGCTGAACACCATCAATAAATCGTAAGTTTTTTCCAATCGATAGTTTTAGGACATCCCACATCCGAAACTCTCCCCTACTCAATCGCCCTGGGACCCAAGAGATAGAAAACGACCTTGTGTTTCCACCCTGGAAGCGGCCGTTGGCCTAAGACCAGCCGCTTGGGGATTAGGCCAGTCCTCGTATGGGACTGAGCAATGACTCCCGGGGTCAAATCGTTTAAATATGTCATGGAAAATTTCAAAAAAATACTTATTTTTGAACTGAGAAAGGTTACCCAGAGCGCTTCAATCAACCTAACAGCCGATAACCATATCCGCACATCGGGAGTTAATTATAACGCAAATGGGGAATGTCTCCCGCTGTCATGAACACTAATCAAATTAAGCATATATTATCAGCTGATGTGATTACTACAGTGCACTGCCCGAGCTCGACACACAACATGAATAATGGTTGTTAATACAGCAGCTTTCTATAGCAGCTACACTTTGGTATTTGAATTAATGAGAGTGGAATTGATGGCGCGGCGCCAAAGTGATGAATCGACAGGTCAGTGCAGTTAGTTGAAATGAATTTCGTTTTTAATTATGAAATATTCATGGGATACACCCGGCCAAAATAAAAAAGAAACTGTATCTTTCATACTCCATTCAACCGAAAGCTCAATCAAGCAACAACTATTATATCTACCAATAGAGCGATAAAATGGAAACGCAATAAAAATTTAATACCGTCTGGCAGGATCGAATAATGGTCAGCGTATAATGAAAGCAAAATGAAACTTCAGTGATAAACGGTCCACAACGATTTTCCGTCGAAGGTTCTTATTTGTTGCCCCGGGGAAATGGGACCGCTAGGACGGTGTGGGGGGGGATAAAAGAGTGGCTGCTGTGGCAATAGAAGAAAATCTATGTAGCAGAACAATGAATCTTCACAAGGCAACATGGGGATTAGGGTGATTCGTCTATATACAGAAAAACACAAGTTTTATACTAACAAAAACTAATTATTTGAATCTTTGAAAAGTTGTACAGTTCTCAAAAGCGTCAAATTTGGTCACACTCAAAGCTGATTCACACAAAATGTTCTATAAGAATATGCAATCAATAGTGGTTCAATAGTGGACTGCTTGTATTGCCGGCTATTGAAAAATTATGAACTATACCCCTTTTGAATAAATTGCTTTGTATAAACATTACCTATAGTAGGATGTTGAGGTCAATATGACCCAGACAGGCACGCTAAAGGTGCACTACACCAATGTGGTGCAAAAAAACCTAGCATCTCAGGAAGGTTAATCTCAATAACCACCATCATACAAACAATCTATTGAAGTTATTCAATTTATTAAGTACACCTAGTGCAACACCGCAAATTTCGGAAGCAAGAGTATCTAACTTCAAGATAAGTTCGAGTTAGATGTTCCACCCTAATGGCCTAAAGCTGGATGCTGCGCGGGGGACAAAAGATTTCACGATTTGGAAAGTTTAATTCTTCTACGGGCAGTTTCCTCGTGGTTGGACATTTTGATTGCCTTTACTATTGTCCACTGGGCAACAGCTTGAAGCGCATTATTGGTCACGGTGGCGTGATGGTCATATCGATGAAAAAGACGTTTTCCGACAATGTGAGTTAGTTTGTCCAATCACAATGGCGAACCCATAATCAATGACTTTTTAATGGTACATTTTGGGAAAGAAAACCAATTATGTATACTCAGATCACATCACTTAAAACCTGAGAGAGAGAGAGGAGACAGCTCAGTGACAGCCACGATGTTTACATGTCTTCTTCTTACTTCTTTTTTTCAACTTTGTGCGCCGCACAATGGTTTGAAAACATATTATTGGTCAAAAATGATTTGCATATTGAGTTTGTTACGACAGAGCATGGAAAATAAATGGATTCGTTGCGCTGGTCGAGGAAAACTGATCATTAATATTTTATCTTTTTCAATTACAACAAACGGAGCGGAATTTTCATAAGATCTTTTGGATATTTGGCCACTCCACACCATCAATGTACGATTTTCAGCTCGATTCGCGATGACAGTTTGTGACAGGTCCTCCTTGACATTAAGTAGCACGTAATCGAAGCCAGCTGTCTCCTCTCTCTCAGCTTAAAACATGCGGACAACCTAAACGAAGATCGGTTTATCAATTTCACTGATACCAGCACACTGGCATGAAAAATGTCGAACATTTCAAAGTGTCATGCAGCTGAACGGATCACACCAGCAAAAATTGCACATACATATCTAGTATGCTTTCAGAATATTCAGAATATCTATATTTATCTAAACTTGCACCAATCACCCACTTCAATCGCATTCGCATTTACCAAACATTCATCACTATGTCAGAAGCACCATTCACAATGGTCGGTAATCCTTCAGAGACCATTCATGAACCACGTAGCTTTTGTGTGTGGAGGAGTCTGGCCAAAGTCAACGCTCCATACATTTTTTTTGTATGAACGAAAATATACGAGGGGGATGAGGGTCAAAATTTGGTCTACATACTTGGTTTATGAACAGCCCCAAACCTTATCTGCCCACACACACAATTCAAGCCACACCACATAAACCATTGACTCACTTCAGCGCCTTGGCAGAAACTCCCCAAAGTCCGGTGAAAACAAACGAAATTGGATCGGCTGCTGGCTCGCTATACTCTCCGTTTCGAAACTGAAGCAGAATGAAATTGTTATAATGAAAAACATTTTCTCATTCAACCGCAAGATATTCGAACTGTTGCCTACGTTTATCCGTTCATTCCGGCCAGTAGATAGTCTCAACGGAGAGCTAGACGGCGTAGAAACTGGGAGGGGCTGAAGGAGGACCTTTAGTCAAAGTGCGGAGGATGGCCGACGCCGACGATGCCAAAAGGAGAAGCTTGCCAAAGAAAGTTGCCACAAGAATGTGTTCCCGTTTCTTTTGCTAAAACGAATTCCCTTCTTGGTGTTATGAAGTAATCGGTGGTGTGGCTAGTGCCCTCAATGGAGGGGCAATGCGTTGAGTCGTGAACATATTAAAGGGTTAAATATGTGAGCTTGTACATGGAACGCAAGAATGCCGCCAGAAATCAAATTCTGATGTCCAGGAAGATCAACAGAGAGCGAAAACAACAGAAGAGAAACGAATTTACCGCGCAAGGCATAGCATCATAAAGAGATTGTGTTTGCTGGCGCACTAAGAAAGCATGGATTTGAATGATATGCTAAGATTTCATACAACTGTCAATGGTGCGCTTCGTAAGACAATAACAAGTTGTGTGTTAATCGATCGGGTAAATCGATGACAAAGACCGCCAACGAGTTGTGTGCTTATGTGATAGTGCAGCCTGGATTCTATTGTCTTTCTGACTACAGCTATATTGAGGAGGTACTTCACGAGCGTCAGCTCACCGAAGAGGAGCGACTCAAACAGCGTCTGCTCTGTCATGCAGCGGCTGAATATGAAATGCTCCTGCATCCGCTCCACACCGATTCCACACAGGTTCTATGCCTTCTCCCAAAATTTGAGCTCATTTGGTTGAAAACTGAGACTGCAAAAGCCCTTCAAAGTTTGTATGTGAATTACTATGGGAAAACGATGTTTTTCATTCAATCGACCATGGCATTTCCCCAAGTGCCCCAGAGGGTTGGTAATCCTATCAGCTACAGCTACAACTTTGCCGAAGACCGCATTAAAATCGGACACCTCATTAATTAGTTATCGATTTATATCCAACTGGACAAACTTTACCAGTGATCGATCATCCAGCTTCCCAGCAGGTAACATTGCTGCATACGGCGCCAAAGATAGCACACTGAATACTAGGTATGTTTCACTACACAATGCAGTGATGCCCATCGATTAGTTTAACAATCATGAGTAAAGATTTCGATTCTGGATAAACATCATTAACTAATTAATGAGGCATACGATTTGAATGCAGTCTTCGGCAAAGTGGTAGATGACAGAGTAGACTAGAAGTACCAAGGGGCAACTAACCCTCTGGGGCACTTGGGGAAATGCTATGGTCGATTGAATGAAAAACATCGTTTACCCATAGCAATTCCCATACAAACTTTGAAGGGCTTGTGCAGTCTCAATTTTCCATCAAATGAGCTCAAATTTTGGGAGAAGGCAAAGAATCTGGTCACGAATCGAAAGAGCGGTGTGGAGCAAAAACGATTTTTTGAACCACGCTAATTATACGCATGTCCATCCTCATATTTTGATTGGCTTCTAGAAGTAACTACTCAAATTTTCAGCCATGTTTCACACGTGACAATCACGCCGAAGACCTGGGATCGAATGCCACTCCCGATAAACTCACAAAATGTGGGTTCTTCCTTCTGAAAGGCAGTAAGACCGTCAGTCCCAAAATGAACTACAGTCATAGCACAATCATGGGTCACCCAGAATTATGGGTCATTTACTTTTAATTAACATAGTGAACTGACTGACTAATAATTGTGACAGAGTGACCCATAATTGTGCAATGACTGTATCTAGAAAAATGGCAAAAATTAAAAAAAAAAAAATGGTATGTAAACCTTAATTTTCCGAGCGGGGGGGGGGAGGGTCTGACATAAGAGAAAATCGAAATTTGTGTCCTAACTCAAGTGAAAAATAAAAATAACTTGGAAAAACATCAATTTCGAAAGGGGCATAGAGGATCATTGTCATATTTTTGGCATATTTCACAACAAATTCAAAGCAGCAACTGAAATCGAGCTACTATAGTATAAATATTTTCCACGGAAATTTTAAAGTAACATTCATGATTCCGAATATTTATTTTTCTTCCAGTTTAATTTCCAAACCTGATTGTAATTTATAGAAACATGAATGCTATGATTAAAGCTGTTTTTAGAAAATAGAGCAAGCGTCTAGACAAAGTGGCACTGAAATCGTTATTATAAAAGAAATGTGGTCTTTGTTTGGTTCTAAAATAGTTTTCGAAGTGTTCGCTATGCAAACTATCTATTTGGATTCAGTCTTGCAATCTCGCAAACAAGCATTTCCGGAGCAACATTTGAAAAGGGCATACAAGCATTGGTAAACAATGACATCACACGTCGCTCCTGAGCCCCCATCAGCTCATTCGCACAAACTAAGACCGTTACCAGATAGAGCAAACATCGATCTTTCGGATAACAATGTTCATTTGCGTGGGCGGGCTGCTGTTATGCCCTACGGAGTGCTTTCGAAAAAAGACACAAGACCTCTTGGGCCCTTTTCAAATGTTGCTCCAGATTTCAGAACCTCATGCAGGGTGGATCAACTGACTACATTCTAATCTTCATGAGGTTTCGATACAGCGATTCAAGAGAAAGATGCACTTCCCATGGCTTTATGCATGTTAATTTAAAGCACCCTTGAAGGACATGATGAAACATAAAATGTTACTTAGGAACCTACTGTCAACGAATTAAACGTTAAATACATCGTGATTTGAAATACAAACAATTACAAAAAGGTTTCGGTCAACTGTTTCCAAGTCACCGTGATTACTTTCTAAAACATAATTTCAATCCGAGTTAAACTTTCGCAATTTGCCTTGCCCTTATGGAGGGAGCACACTACAAGGGGCTGTAACTTTCGTTCTAGTGCTCCAAT
The DNA here is from genome assembly GCF_035046485.1 of Aedes albopictus. Lineage (NCBI taxonomy): Eukaryota > Metazoa > Arthropoda > Insecta > Diptera > Culicidae > Aedes > Aedes albopictus. Next base: position 233,760,419 of record NC_085137.1, read on the forward strand.
CTATATGAATTTAGGAATGGGAAATATCTAGCTAGTATACTTCCAGCTTATGCTAGTTTGGTAGAACTTTCGCCGTAACGCAACCCAAAAAGGTGATCTACCCACGCTACGGGTTCCGTTAAAGATCGAGCATGTTTTAAGCCCCCTCAACCATTCATCCCTCAGCACGGGTCGCCTGACACCTTGGATTCGGGTTACTTGTTTGGTGGACTTTTACCCCCGGAACAGGTGGTCCGTAGTGCTATTCTAAGCCGGCAGCTACACGGACTTTCCTTCAGGAATACTTGTGAAATGTTTATTAACCACATGGAATTCTTGAGGGAATGTGGGGGGAGGGCGTCCGGTCAAGGTCAACGCTTCGTAAAATCTTCAAGCAGGCATCCAATGTTTCACTCACGCGATCCAATTGCTCGAATTTATCCACCTCCGCGATCATGATTTCTCACTGCATGGGATGAAAAATAAAAGTACGATGATTCTCTTTCTCTCCATGCACAACTCAGAATTATTATGGTGAGAATTATGGTGAGGTTTAGAGGCAGTAGATATTCTGCTGGGATTGCTTTAAGAGTAGTTGTTTCTCAAAATTTGCTGCACAGATGTTTGTTTCTTTACCAAAAATTATCATTGGGGTTTATCCAAAATTCTAATGGAAACCGTTCAGGAATTTGTGATGGGGTTTCTTTCGGAAATGTTGGTTCGATTTTCCCAAGAAATTGTGCAGATGTACGTCCTGAAATTCTTTCGGGAATTGTTCAAGCGATTCTTTCGAAGATTCTTACCTGCTGAGGTACCTTCAGAAGTTTTTTTTAGGAATCCTGCTGAACTTTATCCCGAAGTTCTTGCTCAGGTAGGTCAGGAGGAGGAATTCTAACCGACACTAGGAAAGTTCAGCGCCCACCAGCAGACGAACGAAAATGGCCTACGACTCATTGATTTCGCCGCCTCTAAAAACATGGCCATACGTAGCACCTTTTTTCAACACAGCCCTTCTTATCGTTACACCTGGAGATCACCACAGCAGACCGAATCTCAAATCGACCACGTCCTGATTGACGGACGGCACTTCTTCGACCTTATCGACGTCAGGACCTATCGTGGCGCCAACATCGACTCCGACCACTATCTGGTGATGGTCAAACTGCGCCCAAAACTCTCTGTCATCAACAATATACGGTACCGGCGACCGCCACGGTACAACCTAAAGCGACTAAAACAATCGGATGTCGCCTTAGCATACGCGCAGAATCTCGAGGCCGCGTTGCCAGTCGAGGGCGAGCTCGATGAGGCCCCTCTAGAGTACTGTGGAAGCAGCCATCAACGACGCAGCCCAGAGCAATATCGGGTACGTGAAACGGAATCGACGGAACGAATGGTTCGACGAAGAGTGCAGAACGGTTTTGGAGGAGAAGAACGCAGCGAGGGCGGTAATGCTGCAGCAAGGGACACGACAGAACGTGGAGAAAAAGCGCCGCCTGGAAGAAGCGGATTGCGAAGAAATAAAACTGCTGTGCCGTTCCCAAGAAACACGAAGTTCTACCAGAAGCTCAACGTATCCCACAACGGCTTCGTGCCGCGAGCCGAAATGTGCAGGAATAAGGACGGTGGCCTCTTGACGGAAGGATGTGAGGTGATAGAAAGGTGGAAGCAGCTCTTCGATTAGCACCTGAATGGCGTGGAGCATAGGTTCCCAAAGTTTCAGGTCGCACGACCCCCTTTTGCCAGCAGACGTAGTTTTCGCGACCCCCCATAGAAATTCTCTCATTTGTTGTCTGTTACAGTAAAATGTTTTACTGTCCCTCGCGACCCCCTGGATGATGGTCGGCGACCCCCCTGGGGGGTCACGACCCACAGTTTGGGAAATCATGGCATGGAGAACATAGGCACGGGCGACCACGGCAACAGAGGAACTGACGATACCAGTGCAGCGGAGGACGGAAATAAACCAACTCCCACGCTGAGGGAAGTCAAGGATGCCATTCACCAACTCAAAACCAAGATGGGCCCAGAAAAGTTGGCCACCTGTCTGCACCGGCAAATAGTCAGGATCTGGGAAACCAAACAGCTACCGGTTTCGGGTGAACTATCCAGTTCTTTCAAATCTCGCCGAGGACTGCAACAAAGTGATGGACTCTCATGCCTACTCTTTAACATCGCTCTGGAAGGTGTGTTGCGACGAGCCGGGCTCAACAGCCGGGGAACGATTTTTACAAAATCCGGTCAATTTGTGTGCTTTGTGGACGACATGGACATTATCGCCAGAACATTTGGAACGGTGGCAGAGCTGAACACCCGCCTGAAACGCGAAGCAGTAAAGGTCGGACTGGTGGCGAATGTCTCAAAAACAAAGTACATGCTGGTAGGTGGAACCGAACACGATCGGATCTGTCTGGGTAGTAATAATACGATTGACGGGGATACCTTCGAGGTGGTCGGGGAATTCGTCTACCTAGGATCATTACTGACGGTTGACAATAACGTGAGCCGTGAAATACAGAGGCGCATCATCAGCGGAGGTCGGGCCTACTACGGGCTCCAGAAGAAACTGCGGTCGATAAAGATTCACCCACGCACCAACTGCACCATGTACGAAACGCTAATAAGTCCGGTGGTCCTCTTCGGACACGAGACATGGGCCATGCTCGAGGAGGACCTGCAAGTACTCGGAGTTTTCGAGCGACGCGTGCTAAGGATGATCTACGGCGGTGTACAGGAGAACGGTGTGTGGCGGAGAAGGATGAACCACGAGCTCGCTGCACTTTAAGGTGAACCCAGCATTCAGAAGGTGGCCAAACCCGGAAGGATACGATGGGCAGGGCATATTGCAAGAATGCCGGACAAAAACCCTGCAAAGTTGGTGTTCGCGACAGATCCAGTTGGCACAAGAAGGCGTGAAGCGCAGAGAGCACGATGGGCGGATCAGGTGGAGCGTGACTTGGCGAGCATCGGGCGTGACCAAGGATGGAGAACGGCAGCAACAAGGGGACGGCAACCTATTTTTTTCACTATGGAGTTTGACAGGTTGGATTGTGCCTCCTTACGTGGAGCATAAAAGCAAAAAAGCGATAATAATTGATAATTTCCAATTTCAGAGTGTCGATGTTTAGGTAAAGTTCATATAGAGAGTGGGAATTGCTTGTGAAAATACACACAACAACACTTTTCGCAAACTTTGTGCGCCAAAGTGCGTTTTTCCTTATTTACTCCCGCTGCTGTATTGATTGAATGTTGGTATTAGTGAGCACTGGTTGCGCATGATAAGCGGCAACAAAATCAGATCACCGTAGCACCCCCGTGGGCAGCAACGAACCGTGTAATATGGAGAAATATTGTTGATTCAGTTTTATCTTGAATTTGATGTTATACTAAATAAACGAAATTATTTTCATGTAGTTGTTTTGTGCTTTTAGCATCATTCATCTCTTGTAGCTGTTCTATGGCATCAAAGTAGCAGTTTAGATGTAAACTAGCAGTTCGATTGCTTATTTAGGACAGCTTAGCAGTCGACCTGCAATTTTATAGCAGTAATTATAATTATAATAGGTGGAATGCAGCTTTGGAACTGAAATACTACCTATTTAACCCTCGAGCGATCACGCTGTTGTATTTTGTACAACAAGTGGAAAAAAAATCTAGATTTTTGTGCTCAGCATTAGCCTAATGCTGGCGGTGGTGGTCAACCGCGCGAGTTACGGAAGGTTAAATGCTTATTGGGGTCCTGGGAAAACATAAGATTTGTCGAAGTGAATGTTGAGTTCGAACCAAAAATACACATTCCCTACATTTATTGTAATTGAAAAATACCGTTCCCACTGTTTGGTAGGCATGGCAGTTGGTGTAAGTTAAATGATTTATGAACAGGGCAGTGAAAATGTTAATGACATGGTCATAGTGGAAACTACCAGGGAATTAACGTATTATTTCTTAGAAGAAGTATCCTGTTCACGGTTAGCTAACAACTTTTCTATACTAGGTAATGACAAAATGCTTATCTTCTGAGTTGAAATTAGCAGAAGAAAAAATACAGCATAGAGCAGCTCATTCGCTCTACCGTTCTTCTAACACCGCCTATGGACAATGTTCAACCCCACCATCCGGAACGGTCCATCACCGCACCGTTGCCGGTTGCCATTCAGTGGCACTCACTCACTTGTATCTCTTCGCTGGGAAAGCGCTCCGCACGCGGCGAAACAGGAAATCCTTTGAGCATTTTACCATATTTTATGTGGCTTTGCTTGTGCGACGCCACTTTTCCTGCTCGGTTTGCTTCGCATTTTCTATTCTTACTTTTACGTTTTTACTTTAAATTTTGTCCAACTCCAAGAGAAATGGCTCGAGATGCTTCACCATAAGGCGCTCGCGACGTGGCACAGAAATGAATTAAAAAAAGTTCATAATTTTGCTGCTTCGGTTGTTGTAGCGGCAGAAGTTTTCGCATTCGCGTCAAGAAATTTTATCCCTTTTTATTTACCGTACACTTGGATTGTGGTGCTACTCGGACGGAAACTTACCCGGGAGCCACGTGGCAGCGACGTCAGCGAGCCTATCTGGTTGTATTTGATCATCAGCGACAGACGCTCTTGCGACATCGATGTGCCTTGGTCTCTGGTTTTCGGTTCCTCTCCTTCTTTGTTATCGGTCAACTTCTCAGCCTCGCCGTTTTCGGCAGATTCCTCTTCTAGATCCTATGGGGAAGATGAATTCAATTATTGAGTGATTTCTGAAACCGCCTCTGACCCTCTCCCACACTTACCGGGTTATCGTACTTCCTCAGCCAAATGGCGTGAATGAACTTGTACGCAATTCCACCGGCCACCGCAACCAGTCCCATGTAGCGGAAGGCCTCGCGAGTTCCCACCTCGCCGATCAGGAATCCACCGAAGAAGGACCCGCTGCCGCGACCCAAACTAAAATGGGCCATTCCCAGCACACCGATCAACGTGGCCAGCAGACTCTTCGGTGCGAGCAAAGCACAATAGGTGGCAGCAGCGACCCACATCAGATGACAGGACAGGGCTTCCATCGCTTCGAAGGGGAAGCACCACCATGCGTTTCTGGATGGGAAAAATGGAATAAAAATGGTGATTCTTAAACCGGTTTGAAGTTTTGAAGTCACAAATTAAACTGATGTTGCTTCTGAACCTTCAATTGAACATAGACTATAATTTTAATTGATCATCTAAAGCCAATGTATCTCGTTAGACTTGTGCACAAAAATGGAATTTTCAGTCTTGACAAAATCTAAATACTGCTATTTAATATTGTCCAACGTTTCAGTCGCATATAGGATCTCAATCAGGGACTCTTAAATTGATTGTTTATTTTATTTGATGATTTTACGGATTTCTCCCGCAATTCCTCCCGGTATCCTCAAAGAGATTTCTCCCGAAATTTATTCATGGACTTCACCAGGAAACTTTCAGGAATTCCTTTCGAGATCGTTACCGAGTTTCTCCCAGGGATTGCTTCCGGTTTTCCTTCATTGATTTAGTATAGGATTCTTTCAAAGAAATCCTTGGAATTTATTAAAAAATATCTCCTGGGTTTCAAAACAAAAACCCTTGCGGAATTCCTTCAGAGATTTCTTCAATTATTTCTCCCGGGATTCTTTTCAGGAGTTTTACGGCACTTTCGCGTAAATAACTCGTAAGCGATATCTAACTGGATTTTCTTAGGGATTCTTACAGAGATTCTTTCAGCGATTTTGCAGGATTCTGCCAGGGATTCATCTTGGGTATTTTCCGGGAATTCCATTAGAAATTCTTTCTGGCACTCTTTTATTGATTCCTCAAGGGATTTCTTCCGAAGTTTTTCACGAATTATTTCAGAAATTTTATCAGGGATTTTCCGAGATTCTTCAATAGATTTCTCACGTGATTCCTTCAGAAATATTTCATATTCTTCCAAGAATTTCTCCCAGGATTTGTTCATTGAAACCTTATGAAATTTCCTCATAGATTGATGATTCGTATGGAGAATTCTTTCAGGACTCCTTCTAACACTATTTCAGAAATTCCTCCAGGGATTCAATAAGATACTCCTTTGAGATTCCTCGAACTTCTTTTTCAGAAATTCCGGTAGTGATTTATAAGTGATTCCTCCCTGAATACCTTCAGAGATTTCTCCCAGGACTCTTCCATTTATTTCTCCCGATATTATTTTATTAATTTCTCCTGACATTTTTCCCGGGTTTCCTACATCATTTCCCCCGGGATTTCGCCCAGCATTCTTTTCAGCATTCCTTTATTCATGCATCTCAAGTTTTCATTTGATATTTATCCTGTGAGTCACAGGCTGTAATTTCTTTAGGAATATGTACTTTTTAAATTCTCTCAAGGATCTCTCCAGAAGTTCTGGAATTCTGTTAGGGATGAGAGATCTCTCGGGGTTCCTTCATTGAATGCTCACGAAATTGCTTCGCTGCAGGGATTCCTCCAGAATTCTATCAGAAATCTCTCCCAGGATTCTTTCACAATTCTTCCAGGATATTCAAATGGATTTCTTTTGAGATGTACTCAAGGATTACTCAAAGATTTGTTTAGAATTCCGTTAGGGATTTCTCTCGGTATTTCACAATTAACTTTTCCCGGGCTTCCTTCAGAGATACCTTACAAGATTAATTTTGTGAATCTGTCAAAGTTGATCAATTTGTCTTTATTATAGAGACTTTCAGCCATTGGCATCTGTCAAGGATTCTTTCCGGGCTTTGATTTACTTTCAACATTCCTTCAGTGATTTCCCCCGGGATTTCTTTGAGGATTTCTTCCCAGGTTTCAGTAAGGGATTAAAATGAATTTCTACAGGATTTTTTCAGAGATTCTCCCCAAGATTTTTTAGATTTTCTCTGGCATTTTTCCGGGTATTCCTACAGCGATTTCCCCAGGGATTACTCTTAGATTTTTATTATTAATGCTTCCCGAGTTTCCTTTAGATATTTCTCCAGGGATTCCTTCAGAGCTTTTTTCAAAAATCGCTCCAGGTATTCTGGAACACCATTAGGAATCTCTCAGGGTTCCTTCATTGATTCCTAATGGGATTCCTCAAGAACTCTATGAGAGCTCTCCCAGAAATCGCTTTTGGGGTTTTCCCGTGATTCCTTTATTTTTTTTTCGGCTTTCCCTTAAGAGTTTCTAACAAGAATAATCCTAAGAATCTTTCAAGGATTATTTCAACGATTTATTTTGAGATTTCTTCCTGAAATGGTTTCGACATTCCTTCATTGGTTTCTTCTGGAATTTCTTCTGACATTATTTCATGAATTCCTCCCGGTTTATATGAAAGGATTCCTTTGGGAATTCCTCAATGATGATGATTAACCTGGGTTTGTTAGGGGAATATCTGTAAGTAAAAAAGAAAATCGTGTTAAGTACTGTTCCTTTCAATTCCACTAAGAATTTGCATCCTTTGACATATACGTATTCCGACCTCGACTGAGTCGAGTCATGTACAAGACACTGAAGATAACCTTACAGTTGAGGTCGAAATACTTATCTGTCAAATAATGCAAATTCTTAGTGGAATTCAAAGGAACAGTACTTAGCACGATTTTCTTTTTACTTATTCCTCAATGATTTTTTCAGAGATTCCTCACGGGATTTCTTCTTTTAGTTTTCCCAATATTATTTTTTTAGATCCCTACCTTAATTTTCCCGGGATTTCTACAGCGATTTTCCAGATATTAGTCTTGGCATTAATCAAGATTCCTTCTTTGATGCTTCTCGAGTTTCCTTTGGATATTACTACTGGGCTTCAGGAATAATCTCGTCATTCCTTCATTGATACGATCCAGCATTCCATCAGGTATACCTAGCGTGATTTTTTTTTTATTGATTTCTCCTGGGATTCCATGAGAGATATCCCGAAAATATTTTCAGAGATTCTTTGGGAAACCTCCAGGATATTTCTTGAGATTCTCTAGAGGACAACTCGAGGATTTCTTCAGTAGTGATTTCTTCAGAAATGTCTCCTTGGATTCCTTCATTGTATCTTCTCGGGATGTTTCCATTGATTCTTCTTTGGATTCCTTTAGAGGATTCCTCTCGAGATTCTTTCAGTTATTTTTTAAAAAACTCCTCCCGAAATTCCTTCAGGGATTTATTCCTTCCGGTACTAGTTTCGGTATTCCTCTCATTACTTTACACATTTCTTCTGAAATGTCTTCAGAAATTTTTAAGAAAATCCTTTGAGGAATTTGCCGAGATTTTTTCAGAACATCCCTCTGAGATTCCTCAAATGTTTCATTCAAAAATCCTTTTGGGATTCCTTCAGGAATTTTCCTATGGATTCTTAGAATTTTCCTGGGATTATTCCTAAGATTTTTTTTCTACATTCTTCCAGGGATTCCTCATGATTCTATCAAGGACTCCTCTTGAGTTTCTTTTAGTGCTTCTCCATTTTTTTTTTTTTTCATTGACTGCTCTTGGGATTTAATTAGGAAATTATGCCGAGATTCTTTCTGGATTCTTTCAGAAAATCTTCCCGGGATTCACTCTGGTGATTGCCAAAAAATTTCCTCTTTGAACGATTCTTCCTGTGATTTTATTCAATATTACTAATTTATGTGGGTTGGCTCTTTTCGGTGACATAAGAAAAAAGCAGCATAATTCGCGTTACGCGTTTCGGCTTACTACTCTTCAGCCCTCTTCAGACGCAACATGCTGAATGTGACCATCAGCTCGGTCTGTCTGTGACAGACCGAGCTGATGGTCACATTCAGCATGTTGCGTCTGAAGAGGGCTGAAGAGTAGTAAGCCGAAACGCGTAACGCGAATTATGCTGCTTTTTTCTTATGTCACCGAAAAGAGCCAACCCACATAAATTAGTAAAATTCCACGGTGATCAATTCCGATCAGTTATTCAATATTCCTCCTAAGATGCCTTCCGAGATTTTTCGTGAGACCAGATTGCTCTAGATAATTATCCCAGGATTCTTACGTGGATTACTTCATATGTGGGAGGGTGAGGGCTTGTGGACGCTTGAGGATTCTTCGATAGTATAACGATTCATGTATTAAACTATGCTGCAACTGCCCCTTGCAGCGAAAATTTAATTAAAAAATAACAGGACGGACCGGAAACTAAACCCACATTTTCTATATGGTAATCTATCTATATATATAAAAATGAGTTTGAAGTCCCTTTGAGGCAACAAAACTCATGAACGGCTGAACCGATCCCGATGACTCTTGCACGGTTCGGTTCGTATTCGTAGTGGCTGTGTTTATATGTACAAAAAGTTACGAAAATGAACTGAAAAAGTAGAAAAATTGATAAAGTACTGATTTTTCATGACCTGGAAGAAAATCAACACGATCGGAAAAAAAACGATCTAGAGTGCTGTGCTAAAATGGCCTCCACAGTTGTCAAACCACTTCAACCTGGCAAGACAAAGTTTGCCGGGACAGCTAGTTTTCAATAAAATAGTTTGATTGTTTTTTTTAATCAAGAGTGAGAGCGTAAAAAAAAAACTATGAGAAATTTTAAACTACACGGATTCGATACTGGAAAAACTTGTAATTGATTACAAGGCTCAGAATGTTGCTAATTGACAAATTGAGAGATGAATTTGTGAAAAAAATCGTATTCAGGTGGGACTTCAACCTACGACTCCGTACTCGCTAGACCGGCGCTTTAATCAACTAAGCCACAGAACATGTAACGATTCTGCGGAATAGAAAGCCGAAGTCACTCCGAACCCCTACCATGAACGTACCCCTTTTGGTTGCTTCAGGGTGTGAACAAGCATGGACTTAAGGGCGGACGGGACGGTCGGGGAAATATCCGCCATTGCTCTGTTGCTACTAAGATGGTAATCTCAGATTCTACTTCATATTTTGCAACAAAAACCTATCACTGTGTATGCTCACTTGCAGTGCATATGCTGATTGTTTTTCAGCATCTTCAGTGCGATAGAACTCGAGATTACCATCTTCAAAATCGCGAGGCAAATTGTTAGAAAGAGAGGCAAGGTAGGAAAAATAACACGGCGTCCCGTTTCACCTTAACGTGGAATCTTTTCATTTTTTTGGAATTTCTCCAAAACTACAGTTAGGTTTTTCCTAGGGACAACTTCTGGGATTCCTTCAAAAATGTTATTGGAATCCCTCCAGGTTATCTCGAGGCATTCCGCCTAATTATTTCTTGGCCTACTGATAAATATTTAATATCACATGTGTAATCCCTGCAAGGGTTCCACCAGGAATTGGAATTAATTAAGAAACATATTCTAGGGTTAAACAAGGAGGCCTCTAGAAATTCCTCGCAAATTCCTTCCAAGATCCACCCAGATGTTTCTTCCAAAACTTCTGGAGATCCTTGGGCCTTTTTTTCAGAGATCCTTAGGAGATTTTTTCATAACTATTTTCTGAAACCAATTAAATTTTTCTTTTGATATTCCTCCAAAAGCTCCTTTTGGGGTTCCTTCAGATTTTTTTTCCTGAAATAACTTTATGTTTTTGTGGGATTCCATCTAGAGTTCCTTCTAGGTTTTCATGAGGAGTTCCTTCTGGGACCTAAAGGTACTTTATCTCGAAAATCCTAGAATTCGTCCAATAATTGCTCAAAAAATTCTTTTTGGCATTTCTACAAGAATTTCTTTTGAAACTTCGATCTAGGATTCTTCCAAGTGCTTTTGTTTATTTTCCTCTTTTATTTAGGATTTTTTATAGTGTTTCCTCCATAAATTATGTAAAAGTTTATTCTAGGAGTCTTTCGAGAGCTCCTTCTCGGAATCCTGCAGAAGTTTCCTCTTGAAATCTCCACGAGTCTCTTCTGGAATCCTCATTTTGGAAATTCTACCAAAGTTTTTTTTTCTTCTGAAAAACCTCCAAAAGTTCCTTTTGGGAGCCCTGCTGCCGTTCCTTCTGAAGATGTTTCATGAGTTATATCTAGAAGTTTTCTTGAAGTTCCTTATGTTCCCTCGAGGAGTTTTTTTTTGTCTTCTTTTGTAATGCTCCAGGAGTTCCTTCTGGAATTTGTTCAAGAATTCTTGGAGAAATCCCTGGATCGAATAAAGGGATCCAAAGTAAACTCCGGTGGTTCTCTCTAAATGAGCTTCTGGAATTTTAAGAAATACACAGAAGGCATCCGCGGTGGAATCTTCAGAAGGTATTTCATGCAAGAATCCCCGGTAGGCATTGCTGGAGAAATTTTCACCAGGAGTTCCTGAAGGAGCCCAAGCTGGTATTTGTGGAAAAACTAACAGATGGAATTCCTGGAGGAATGCATAGACGGAGTTGCTGCAAGAATAGCTAGAAATGTGCTGGATGAGTACGACTGGAATATATTAATTCCGGGCTGCTGGCTTTCTCAGTCTTGAGTAAATCAAAACGGCAAGTTTTGCTTTCCCCGAGGTTTTCGGCTTTTTATTAAGACTTTTTCAAGGGGTAAAGCCGAAACGTCGGGAAAAGCAAAACTTGCCGTTTTGATTTTTTTTTCTCCCCTGTTGGGGAATTTAAGCCACTGCGTCCAATAAGCTGAACTTTTGTGGCATAGTTTTGCCGTTTTGATTTACCCAAGACTGAGAAAGCCAGCATTCCGAAATAGCTAGAAAGATTTTGTTATTATCCCGAGAAAAAAATCCAAGAGGAAATACTAGTACGTATGTTACGAACGCGAAGCGTGAAGTACATTTGAATCCACACAATTCGAAACGAATTCCTTTCCAACCATTTCCTACAACTAACCAAGCGAGCCGCATCATAAAACCCCAATCAAATTCGAACAATCATGACCTACCACAATATAATAGGGCCCGCGATTATAAACGTAGAGCAGAGCGGCAATGTTTATCAGCATAACGAAGCAAAAGCTATGCGGCTGAGGGACTCGACTGTCTTTGAGCAGCATGATAAAATAAACAATCTGAAGCGACACCCGATGGAAATCATACCAGTAGCCTAGCAGATCGGTAGCATTCTAAATGTAATCAAAATTCATCATTGAACTTGATCTTGAAAATTAGGCCAGCTGAGCATCGGGACCGTGCAAAATATGAATGGTAGATCTAATTCTGTACAAATACAATCAAACATGTAGCTAGAGAGATTGCTCAAATTCAGGAAAATTCTCTCTTCGAAGAAAATATTTCTCCTGTGAAAACACGAAAAACCATGTACCCACGAAAGATCATTCTAGAAATCTGGCCGCTCATATATTCATGTTAAAACACGTACTGAAAGTGTAAATGTGTAGATCGTAACGAGAGCCGCTATTTCATCATCTTTTCAGGAAAGATCATGTTTAATTTTTGGTAGGCCCTGCGGCTATAAAAGAGGAAGATCAATAAAGACGACAGTCAGTTTTGTTTTGGACTCTACACTGGATACCTCCCGGATAAGTATTTTGCTACTCAAATTCCTTTGATCCTGAACTTGCACTTGCGAAGCTTAAATTATTCTGATCACTTGATTGGATAATTCAATCCTTCAAAAGTGTTGATACTTAGAATCGTGGAAGTCTAAATCATTGGATCGGTCAAACTTTTTCTCACTCTGGTAAGCCAAGGTTCCGAATGCGAGTAACGTTGGCATGAGTCTAGAAAGGCCTAAATCCTATCACACACGATGTGGACGTTCGATTAAATAAAATTTTTAACTATTAAAAATTATTAAAAATTAAAATTTTTAACTATTCTCCTTCTTGAACCTCCTACCCTGAGTGAGTAGTATCGGTGTTCGAAAGTAACGCGTTCCGTCTAGTCTGTTGGTTGGCAAACACGGAATGTAATACCGTATCCCTTCGCAACGGTACCGTAAACCGATTGTCGGTTTCGTCATCCTGATCATCGTCGATTCATCATCGCGATAGCTGTGGACAAGAGTGCTGCTGGATTCAGTAAGTATTTGTTCTAGTCCCACCGCAAGAGGAACACCACACCCCGATCGTGCTGCCAATTGGAAGATTGCGCCCTGGTGCCAACGCCAACAACGTAGAAGCAATACTCGATGGCATTTTTAAAAATTGACAGATGTGATTTCTGGAGAAATTCCCAGATTAAATTTCTGTAGGAATCTCCAGAAGGAATTACTGCAAAGTTCCTGGAGAAACTCCTGAATGAATTTCCACAAGAAATATCAAGTAAAAATATGCACGAGAGGAAGTTTTAATTATGTAAGCATTATTAACAGCTGAAAAATATATATTATGCCACCATGAGTTATTACATATAAGGCATTCAAGGATTCATCCGCAGACAGACGTTCAAGTTTGACTCAGCAGCTTGTGTAAAAAACATGGCCGCCACAAATTGCCAAGTGGCAATCAGCGAACAGATGGCGTTAGCGACGTTCATATTCAATCGCTGCCTCACATGTACGTTGCGACCAACAACTGTCACCACGGTCGTCTTCCAGCCGGATGGCGGGAAAAGACCGCACGTGTTGCACGCTAATAATGTTTCCACATAATTTGTGCAGAGTAAATGACTTTTATTTAATGTCGAAAATCTTTTGCCCAAATTAGCGCAGGACTCTTGTAAAATATTTTACACATTATTACTTTTATTTTACATAGATTTACTTGAATAATACTGCATCTGGATGAACTTTACTCGCATTGGGAAATCTTTGTGAATGTGACGCAAATGTAGGAATGATTTTGACAGTGTTTGTTTTGATTTTATTTTTCGGTGGGTGGTGAATTGGGTGGTAAGTAAGCGGCTGGAAGCACGTGGTTTCTCAAACTGTCAACTGCACGCGACTGCACTGTGGCAATCGATTGCCTAGGTGTCGCTAGTGAAAATTTACATAGAAAATTTGAATAAATTTGTTCGAGCTAGAACGTCTGTCTGCGATTCTTCTTTTATCTGAAGATTATTAGTAATCCTCTAATACCCAAATTTTTGATTTTGATCTAAATATCATTTTTCGTTATCTAAAATCGATTTAAACATGTTTTGGAAGATGATTTTTTTAATTCTCGATTTCGTGAATTTCGATTTTTGATTTTTCTAATTTTTAATTTTGAACATCCCCACACTTTGGAAGCCCATTTGGGGTACGGAAACATTTTGAGATTTTATGGATATTGTTGAAATATTTTTATTTTATTTTTTTTTTTCATGGAAAACTTTGTTTTTTGTGTAATTTTAAGGAAAATAAGTGTGTAAGAGTGTATTCGACTCCCTTAAACAAATAAACTAGAGTAGAATGATTTGAGAAAAATTTAAAGTATGTCAATTGCAGCAAATCAATACAAAATAAACAATGACTTCTGAAAGGTGACTAAAACATCTATTTTTCAATGATTTAAAAAAATGATGATACGTTTTTAAATACACCAAAAAACATTTTGAGATATACAGAACAGTCCTAAATGTCAACCAAAAATATAAAAAAATTGATTTTCCACGAAACAAATATTACAAAAATGTTCAAACTATACCCCGTCTAAAGGCGGGGTTGGGTATTAGAGGGTTAAGCTACAAATATCGAGTGTCCGAGGGAAAATATTTGGTAAAACTTTCGGTGTTAACCAAGGTGTTGACCAAAACGGCACGGTACTGGGTCATTAGGCCGAAATATATTATTGTGACATTACGCCGAAGAAGTCATAGGGTCGAATGACGCTATACATAAGGACTGGCAGCCTAGTTGAATGATGTCAGAGAAGAGAAGGTCATCTCCCGAGTCAGAAATTGATAAATATTTCATGCTGTTGGTCGCGACACCTAGCGGTTGAAGCCACACTTTTTACACGGAAAATTTCAACCGTGTTGACACGAAAAAGCAAAGTATTTCGGAGACAGGTACACCAACTCAAAAACTGATTCGCAAAAAAATGAGTTTAATTAAAATGTATTTTGGAGACACAGTCAAAGTTGCTTATCTCTTAAACCGTAAATAGTGTACGCGATACAATAGTGATGGGAATATGTATAAAATCGTTAAGGTAATTAAGAAAAATTGCTAAAACACCATTATTATGCTTTATAACAGCCTGCAATTGCAAAAACATCTTTGGTACGTGTACCATATTATTGCAATAGTGGCCGAAACAACAACTGATATGCTCTCAATGAAGTAAAATTTCGAAGAATAAGATAATTATTCATCGATATGACGTCATATGTTCCTTAATTTTGATTATACCTGAAATAATCAATACGCTTTGAGCCATGCAGTTGTCTTGACGTTTATACACGATGGAAACGAAATGGGCAGAAACAAAATAAATCGAGTCGATTTTTCACGCCTAAAATTTATCACTTTTCGTGTGTTCGGTTTGTTCTGAGATGCCCTTCTCTTCTCTGATAGTGTGGTTATGTTTTATGCATATTCATCGAAAGAACACCCTATTTTTAAAAGAAGAAAAAGTCTCTTATAGGAACGCTAGTAGTGTATCCTCCCAAAATCCTAGTTTAAGAGATACTTCTATACTCTATATGTGAGGTATATCGCAGGTCATCAATCAAGAAATCTTCTGAGAATTAGAAAACAGAAAACATGTTACCATCATTTGTGAAGGAAATTAGAATTCCGGCCTACTGACCCATACGCGGCCTAAGTAACTTCGGCCTTATGACTCATTCGGCATAACGTACTTGCCCAACGTTCTTCGGTCTAATGATCTGGTACCGTTTTATACAATTGTACTTTGTTAATGATTTGCAAGCCTTTTCATTAATTCTTAATTGCAATCTTCGTTTGTTGTACTTACTCGATTAACGAATATCCAACCAGACGGCATGCATGAGCGATGAAAGCAATGACAATCAAATTGACATGTCCGACGTACTTGGTGATTTTACCAGCACCGTACAAGAATGGGATACTGCTGACAGTTCCCACCGTGATTGTGATACCTGCAAAATTTAAATGATTTATCAATTATCTAGTGACGGCAGATTGCCAACATACCTAGAAGATAGTTCGGTGCACCCAGCTCCTTGAGGTACAGAAACAGGAAACTCTCGATGAATCCCCAGAAGTTGCCCAGCAAGAACAGGAACCAAATAAATATGATGACATGCTTTAGCTTGAGCAAATTCCACAAATCCTTGAACACATTGTCAGCCGGCAGCTTTTCTCCAAGTGGCATCAGAAATACCGTAATCGATGAAATCACCAGCAATACGTCATACGTATAGAAGGCAGCCGAGTAATCCGTGTAGCCCAAATCCTTCGAAAAGAAATCAATCATAATGCCGGTGATTGGGGAGAAAATTGCCATTCCAATGCTCGAAAACAGCCGCTCCCGGCCGAAATCCCCGCCATATTTCTCAATCATGGTGAGCGCAATTGGATCCATTATCGTAACGCCGGCCGACAGCATGGTCGTCGCAAGGAATCGCAGCCCAAAATAAATCCAGAAAACTTTATCGTCGCTCTCCTTGTAATCCGGAGGGCAAATTTCCGGTCCATTTTTCCTGAAATTACACCGCTGCACCATACAGTCGGCAGCCAGTTCGCTCAGACGTTGATTGCTGTTCAGAGACATGTTGGAGTTGAGCACCAGCCCTCCGCAGCGAAGATCTTCCTCCTCCAACGCCGTTACGTTTACCCCCTGCTTCCAGAGCAGCTTTTCACCGAATCGCGTTTTGAAATCAGTTACCGTCTCGTTATCATCGTGCTCAATTTCCATGCCAAGCTGCTCGATGGGTTCACCCAAATCCGGATGCATGTCCAGAACAAAAAATGCCGAATCCCCACTCCCTGCGATGACCCAGCTCTCTTCGCTTTCCTCCGAGTCCGGTTCCATGTTAAGTATATGCTCTGAAACAAACAAACGAAGCGACTGGTCAAATAAAGTTAGGAACAGTGACTTCCCAGTGCAAACACCACTCACTATCTAGGTACGATTCTGTGGTGCTCGAACTAACGCTACTAAGTACGTCGAATGTTTTGTTTTTCCTGTTGATCTTTTTGTTGATGAATAGCTCCAGGTCGTCCTGTTCGCCGACGTCCGAGGGCGGAAGAATGGGCGCAAAGGTAGGCGGTGGTACCACTTCAATTTTCGGATTCTGCTCCAACAGGAGACAGTGGTCCAAGCATTGGTCCACGACGATGTCGATTTCCTCCTCCTCGGGACATTCCCGGCTCGGACAGGGGGACCACCAAACCTGGAAAGAAGGCATAAGCACACGTCAACCAACGAACGGGCAGCATGGTCATCATACCGGGAGCCTAAACCACGACCTTAATTAACTTATTTCTAATTTAAAGCTCAACCACCAAGTGTCATAGTGTGGGTCCAGAATCCGGACACCGGTAACGACTGTTGAGCAGAGTTGACGAACCAACATGGAAATGGGTGGTGCACGGTGGTTCTTGACTAGAAATTTTATATCATAATTAGATTGTAGGGTTCAACATTGACACAGTAGATTTTTTGCTAGAGAGAGGGTATCCCGTGCCGCAGTCAAAAAGTTGGTCACTATTTTACAAAAAAGGAAATGGATTCCATATTTCAGGCATTCAGCAAATGTGTACTTTTTGCACAAGGGCAAATAACTTAATTAGTTTTATTTCTGTGTTAAATGTGATATTTTAACTTGGAACATGTTTTAAATTTAATGTACATATATAGCGCTCTGGAGTAAAAGAGAATCATGGGATCTGAGCAATCTCATTTTTGATGACCCATATTTAGGTCATTTCGGGCAAAACCAACTTTCAAATAAGTGAATCGTTCCCTAACAGGAACATCAAAATGTTAACGTCTCGTATGGATACCTGAATCAGGATGTCCCCTTAGGATTAGAAATTCCTAGGCCAAACTCAAGCTATGAAAGCAAGTCATGCAGCAAACAAAAGACAACCGGCTAGATGAAATACGATAACAGGATTGACTGGTGGACCAACAACATTTATGAAACCTTTTCATCATGTATGGGACGCCCATATTTCAGTATTTCGTATTTCAGAGTCTGCTCTGAAACTTCCTGAAATGCCTCAAAAATCCCCCTTGAATCACCCGGTGACTCCATGTAACGCACCTGAGAGGCTTCGAATCTCCTGAGAACTTCTCCGTAACGCCTCTGAATCCCCCGAAAATGCTTTGAAACGTCTTGAAATGCCTCCAAAATCCCTCTTAAATCCCCTCGGACCCCATGTAACGCACCTGAGACGCTTCAAACCCCCGGAAACATCTTCGTAACGCTAACGTAACGCCTCTGAATCCCACCAAAGAGGCTCTGAAAGGTCCTGAAATGCCTTCAAAATCCCCCTTAGACCCCTTCGGACCCCATGTAACGCACCTGAGAGGCTTCAACCCCCCGAAAACTCCTCCATAACGCTTTCGTAACGCCTCTTAATTCCGCAGAAAATGCTCTGGAACGTCTTGAAATGCCTCCAAAATCCCCCCTTAAACCCCCTCGGACCCCATGTATCGCACCTGCGAGGCTCCGAAAATCCAACAACTCCTCCGTAACGCTTCCGTTACGCCTCTGAATCACGCCGAAAATGGTCTGAAACATTTTGAAATGCCTTCAAAATCCTTCTTAAACCCCCTCGGACCCCATGTAACGCAGCTGAGAAGCTCCGAACACCCCGAAAACTCCACCGTAACGCTTCCATAACGCCTCTGAATCACGCCGAAAATGATCTGAAACATCTTTCAATATCTAAAAAAAATCCTCCTAAACCAAAACCCCTAAATACGCATTCGTAACGGCTCTGAAACCAACCTAAAATGCTCTGAGACTCCTGAAATGACTCCGAAACCCCCTTAAGACCCACTCGGACCCCATGTAACGCACATGGGACCTTCGGAAACACCCAAAAACGAACCTCTAACCTTCCTTTGCTCTCATCTGTAAACACCCCCCGGTCGGCGTTGCAATAGTTCCTGTCATTATTAAATATTCTTATGCACAATATTGGTTCTGAGTAGCTTTCCCTCTTTTTATGCAGGGCATAAAAAAGGTGCATAAATTAAAAGTGCATAAAAATAACATGTATAAAAAGAGGTGTAAGTGTATTTTAAAGTACTCCATTTATTTTCCGAAATACACAGCAAAAAATAATGAACCTTACATGTGATGTAAACAGAAAAAATCATGTAAAGTTTGATCATGTAAATGCTCTAGAATGTAAACATGCGTTGAACATCATGCACATATTTGGAGCAGGTTATAAACATCAAGTTTGATCTCTTTTTCTCGCATATTCGCACGTCACGCGCAAACTTCAGTTTAAAAACATTGAACTTTACATCACGATCATGTAAACATACCCGCGCATCCGAGTCCTTTTGCTCAGCATACCAAAACAAAGTTCAACATGGCCGCCGGTTGTTGAAACTCTTCGCGCCGCTGATAATTATTCGAAAAAACCGGGTAAAAGTAAGTGATTTCGACATGGAACTGGGGATAAAGTGTGTAATTTGTGATTTGCTGTGCGACGACATAAATGCATACCTGCAGCATGTGAAAATTCACAGGAATTTCAAAGTTTTTCAGTGCCCTGTCACTACCTGCAGTGTCAAATTTCGTTCGTTTCCTGCCTTCCGCAAGCACCTCAAGCAGCAGCATTCCGCGGGGAGAGTACCGTTGTTTTCGAAGTGTCTGGTCCTTGGGTGTGATTTTGAGGAAAATGATGTGAATAAAACAGTGAAGCATGCCATGAACCATATTTCGGCTGGACAACCTGTATATTGTCCTTTCGGGTGTCCAACAAGAAAACCGTTCGCTACAGAAAATAGCTTGCGAATCCACCGGATGTATGTGCACAGAAAACAAACACCAAAATTGTCCCCGCCCACTCAAAAGCATGGTGCAGCTGATGCAAGTTGCAAAGAAGTGAATTGTGAAGAGTTGGGCGAGTTTGCAGAAGTGAATTGCTTGGAAGATTGTGAAAAAACCCTGAGAAGTGAAAGTCCCCGAATCGCTGCAGAGATACTGCTCGGGAGTCTGTTCTTGAAGTTGTTTTCGAAACATCATGTGACAGATACGGCAATACAGGAAATAGTGGAGGCTCTTAGTGAAATCGGAAATTACCAGGCTAAAATGTTAAGGGGTCAATGTGAAGATATATTTAATCAGTTTGGTCTTGGAGAAGAACATAAACTGTTTTTTGTAGAACCGATCGTGAACAGTTTGATATTCCAGAACACGTTTGGTACAAATGGCATTTTCAGATCCTCTCATATGAGGAAAAAGTTTTTTAGTACCAATTTTGCGTATGTCTGTCCCGTTGAAGTGCCACTTCAGAAGAACAACGATCATAACGAATGCTTCTACTACTATGTCCCAATACTCGATACTCTGAAAGCCCTTCTGTGTGATCCTCATATTTATGAGGCAGCTTTTCGTGAAAAACACTGTGTTCCGGGTTATTTGTATGACTTTACTGACGGCCTGAAGTTTAAATCAAGTTCATTTTTCACCAAAAAAACTGTGAACATTTTCATCTACCAGGATGCAGCTGAAGTTGTGCTGAATCCAATAGGGAACGCCACATCAAAATACAAAATGATTTGTGTGTATTTAGTAATTGGTAATCTTGATCCTCATCTTCGAGTTTTAACTGACAACGTGCATCTGATTCTGTTGTGCAAAAACAAAGATTTTGCGTATTTTGGTCCTGGAGTAATTTTCCGTCGTTTAATTGAAGATTTGAAAACGTTGGAAGACGAAGGCATCGTTATTCATGGGGGTGGTTTCGAGGAAACAGTCTACGGATCAGTTTTCACAACACTCAACGACAACTTGGGTGCTCACCAGTTGGCCGGAATGACTGAAAACTTTTCACGATGTTCCTATTTTTGCCGATCATGCTACATTGATCATGACTCGTTTTTGAAAGATCCTTTGCATATTTCGGACCGGAGGACACCCGAAGAAAACGTTGCCGACTTGGAAGTTATTGCTGCCAATCCGTCAAAAGTTCCTTACCGTGGTGTGAAATCGACCTGCATTTTCAATGAGTTAAGGTATTTTAACGTTTTTGATTTCGGTGCAGCGCCATGCATGGCTCACGATCTCTTTGAGGGATGGGTAAATGCTGATTTATTCCTGATTTTTAAAAAGATGATATCCAGTCGAGTCATTTCTCTTAACTATTTACAAGGCAGAGTTAAGAGTATCTTTAAAACCCTAAAGATCAGTACGCAAATCATCTTCAATTTCACTCGGAAATCAAAAACGATAAAAGGAAAAGCATGTGATATCTGGCACCTCATTCAAATCCTTCCGTTCATTCTCATGGATAAGCCTCTCGACATCAACAATCCTCTGTACACCATGCTCCTTTTGATTACTAAAATAACAAGCATTATCACATCACCAATCATATCAGAAACACAAGTTCGTATACTTGCTTATGATTTGAAAGAGTACATGGAGCTGCGAGAAGAGCATTTCGATGTACCGCTCCGTCCCAAGCATCATTTCACTCTCCATTATCCAAAATTTATCCTATGGATGGGTCCACCTATGATATACTGCACCCTATTCTGCGAGAGAAAACATTGCTTCTTCAAAAGATGCCTGCGAACAACAATTAACTTCAAAAATGTACTGAAATTTTGCTCAGAACAACATCAATATTTCCAAGGTCTTCTTAATCAACAAAATTTGCGATTCAAAAACGACATCATCCTGGAAAAATTTGTGGAAAATTTCTCCGATCTACCGTCTAACACACAAAGCTTGTTGGGCGGTTTTGGCATCGAAGCTGAACAGAACGTGTATATTGAAAAAGGATCTTACTTGGGATATACCTACTGCAGAGGAGATTTTCTATTTCTTGAACACGATCAACCTGGAGAACAGTTCTTACTGCTCGAGATCGAGCTTCTTGTATTCAACAAAAATAATGGGACGATTACAATATTCGGTGAACAGCGAATAGTACAAGATATTCACGAACGTGGTCTTAAAGAAGTGGTCATTGATAGCAGTACTGAGAAGAAATACATAACTCGATCAATACACGATTTCATCGATAGAGCACCGATCGCTAGATTTGAAGAAAACGGTCAAGTTTATCTGTTCACGAAACACGCAGTACCATCTTTTGAATAAGGCATCGTTAAAGTCGACCATGGACAAAATCGTCGCATTCAAAGTGTGTGACTCATCACGCAGATCACGCCATATCATCCCAGCCTTACCCACCGTAACCAGTCTGATTGAACAAGGTAACAGCTCTTCATATCACTGAGCTAATAGCGATTTAACAATATATTTTATTTTCTAGCTTCAAGCATCTATCAGCGACACTTCTCGACAATTGTCTTGGAGACTGATGGTTGTCAAATTTCGAATGATGTCATCCTCACTCTATTCACCGGAAACCTATTGATGTTACTTACGCCGGATGAAGTCTGGTCCCGAGAGAGCGTAGTGCCCGAGAACGACCGCGAAATTGATTCGAAAGGTACGTGTTGATTTACTCAAATTTACTATCGGTAACTCAAAGACAATTATGTAGCTCACATTTTTCATTAATTCAATCATTTAAGCTTTCTAAGAAGAACTTTCTAACAAATGTTATTATGATTTCAATAGCATCCGTTATTAAGCATCACCTTGAGCAGCACGTTCATTACGTCACAATGAATTGCTTGCTTACTATAGATTAAATGAAATATTATAGACTCTCGATTCATATTGAAAAACGCCAAACATCACTGGCCCATACTCTTTTGAAAAGATAAAGGTGTCGTTATTAGTTTTTAAATCATGCTTCTATAATTATACTTTCTAACACCAACCACCCCCAACACCAACCACCACCCACCCCACCCACTGAGTATCATTTATAATAAACCGCGTTTTCTACGATACGTTTATATTATAAACAGAAAAATTTATGTATAATAATTCTACTTGCTTCAATACACTAATTTTGAGCGATAAAATCAACAACACTATAAACAACAGCACTATGAAATGGGTCGAATCCATCCCGTTTAATGTAGCACCAATGTGGTACTCTATTGCATGTCAATATTGTCAATTTCCTTGTTTGGCTCTCATTCCGCAAACCTTGAACATTTCCTTGCCATATATTGTTTGTTCGTAGGTTCAGGTGTAATCCTTCGTCAAAACTGACCTCCCGGGACTCCTTCACCATCAGTTGATGTATGTTTTCACTAGACAAAAATGTTAGTTTTTGAGCCGCGTCAATAAACATTGATTTTTTTCTGTTACTACTTCAGAGACAAGACCGATATACGACAGGTCAGATAGCCTGAGGTGAAGTTTGAATGAATAACGGACAAAGATCAGACATCGTATAACAAATTTCTTTCGAATTTATTGTTAGCGACCCATTTTGTCCCGAAAGAAAATGGTTCAAGGTGGATCACATTTAAACAATTGTTTATCGAAATGCAAATTACATTTATTTATTGGTTGACTAATGTCTTTGAAGGGCATTTTTTTTCTTATACATTTGTATTTGTCAAAAATATGAAATCAGTTATTTCACACTTATTCTGGTCATTTATTTAGGTATTTAAGTATTTTACAGCACTCTCGTTGTATTTATCCAATTCGGCAAGTCTCGTTAGATGAATGTACGACTCATGTAGTAAAAATTATCATTTTGAAACTCGCTGCATAAATAACTATTTTTTAATTTCTTTTTATTTGTGAATTATAATTTATGCGCATTCGTCACACATGTCAAATATATTATACGGATTAAACGGATTAGATTTCAGCTCTATAATAAAGACAAATCAATCAACTCAATCAATCATGTTGATACCTGTTATTTGATAATCCTTTTATTTGTTTCTAAACATGTTTTTATCTTCCACCCGCAGGACGTATATTCAGTTCAAACCAATCCAATGTTTTTGAGCAAAGCGCAATGGCAATCGTTGACGATCAGTCCTTCCTTCATCAGCTTCAGATTTCCCCAAATGTATTGACAATCGTTACCAACTCTGAAACATCGTCATGCGCATCCGGTTCCGTCGAAGTGCAGTCAGCAGCAATAAACGTAGGCGAGACTGCAGAAGACCCTACTATCGAACAGGTGCCAGCTGAAATAAACGATGAGACTATGGATAACAATTTGCATGACGAAAACAAATCCCCAAACGTGTCTGTTAAACGATGTCGTGAAGAACTCCCTGGTTTTCACGTCGTTAAGAAAAATGTTTCCACTGGAATGAAATTTCGTTCATTTGAAATAAAATGGGACAAAGTTAGCGATAATACGCTATCGAAACTGGATGCACTGCAGGACTACAAACTAAAAAATCATTCAAGTTCAGCTCCCAAACCAATGCGGCTTACAAAACAAGAAAGATGTGGATTGATTAACTGCATCGTCGATCAACTCAGGGCCATCGATACCTGCATTCAAGCGGATATCATGGAAACAGTGGCCAAAGATATTTTGCGCAAGTACCCATGCTTGGAAATGGTGGATGATGATGGATACGGAGATGGTTTGAGTTACGTGGTATTGAAGCACAAGTTAATCAACCACAATTCATACCTTAACCGGTTCAAAGATCCGAACCATCAGACAACCAGAGTCACTTCACAGACCCGGAAATGCAGCAACGCTAGAGCGGGTACTTCCAAAGAATACTGGGCCAAATCATCACCTGAATGTGCCAAAGAACTTTTCGTAAAACTGCGAAGAGATGAGCCTAACTTGCTATCTGATGAGTGTCTACAATCAACTCATGCATTTGTTCGATATCGTTTGGATTCGCATCGAGATCTGAGAACGTTACTGTTGGAACTTCCGGTTCTGCGCAGAAGGAAATTGCTGTCCTACCATTTCAACCAAGCTACTGGAACTGACATCGACACACTACGCAAGTTTTTCAACATGAAACGAATCAAAATAATTGAGTATTCGGCAGCAGTAAGTAAACCAGGGAAACTGCTTGAATCTTGCTCGGATGCTGAAATTTTCCAGTTCCTGGCTTCTATGGTTGGCGAAAATTTGAACAACCTTGTTTTGAAGAAAGAGGTAAACTTTTATTTAATGACATCAAAACAGCATGTTAATTCGGTTTTCTTATGATTGTAGGTAGGAACACGGATGGAGGACATCGATCATGCATCAGGTGGACCAGTTTTGGTCGCGATAGGTGAGTTTTGACTACAGAATCACCCGACATTATACTGCCTATTATCGCAAGCCAAATCTATATGAATAGAAAACCCAGCAAATATGGGACTGGTATGCGACCATAGGCAGAATAGAATAAGCTAAATTAAAATACTTGACTTGAGACCTAATAATAAATTTGACTTATCATATTTTGTTCTTTTTTTTCTTTCAGACATGGGAAATGATAAAGCTATGTATTACGTTTACGCTGAACAAACACGTCTTTCGGAAGGAACTGAAGATATCGTTGGCGGAATCCAGGATCTAATGAGCGTTCATTACGTCCACAATTTTGTGTACCTGAAGGAGGCATCAAAGTTTCTCGAGCTAGTCCAACAATACTTCCTCAAAATAATCCCCAGCAAGGGCTCCAAATCGACCGCAAACCGGGTTGGTCCAATTCAACGTGTTGTTAAGAAAGCCATTGAAACGCTTTCATCATATGACGCGTCACAGCCTGGCCCTTCTAATTTGTGAAATGCTAGTTTGTTCAGCTAAGTACGTTGAGTTATGATAATAATATGAATAATTACTAGCGAACATCTGAAACATAATGTTTTTATGACATTTAATATAGTTAAGAGATAAAAGCTTGAAATCTGCAAGTGTTAGATGTTTTAGATAAGAGAATAAAAGAGTTTTTATTATACTCAAAATTTGTTTCAATGCATTTGCTGAAAGAAATTATCATATAGCTTTGATGGTTGATGTGGTGGCACTAGTTTTGCCAAGTTGAAATATCCCAAAACAAGGAGGAAAAAAAGGTAAACCGGCAAATTTTCCGGGTTTTAACGTTTTTTTTGGGATATTTCGACTCGGGAAAGCTAATGTCGCTTCCCATGCGGTCAATAAGAAATATTTTAACCAAAAATATATAATATTACTATATAGGACCAAAGTTACAAGTAAATGTAAATTTAGTATTGTGAAAATGAAATTTACATCTGTCAATTTGAGCTCAATGTAAAAATAAAATCTAATGTAATGTTACGCCATATGTCACGCTCCAATTATGTGCATGATATATCATGTAAACTTACCGTTTTTTTTCGAACTGTGTATCCTTCACCCACTCTAACACAGAGATAAAGCATTAAGTATTAAGTATAGGAAAAAAAAAGGACCCAAAGAGATAAGGGGGTTAGAAATTCCCAATTTTAACATGACGTGGCTAATGGATGCTCCCTCAGCGTGGGAGTTGTAGTCCTCTTCTACACTAAAGTAGTCATTTCCTTCATTGTAGAAGTCCACCTTGCCTATGATCTCTACCCCATTCAGATGCCCATCGAGTGCTGCTACCACCTTTCAATCACTTCACGTCCGTCCATCCAGCCAGAGACTTCCATCTTTATCCCTGTAGATTTCGGTTCGCGGCACCAAACCGTTGCGGGTTTCGTTAAGCTTCTGGTAGAACATCCGTGTTCCTTGGGAACGGTAAAGCAGTTCCTTTTCCACGCACTCCGTTTCTTCCAAGCAGCGTGTTTCTCCCTGCTTCAGTTTGCATCATTTCACGTTATGTCGGGTTCTTTGCTGCTGCATTACGGCCCACGTTGCGCTCTTCTCCACCAAAATCTTTCGGCACTCGGCAGTCGAGCCATTCGTTCCGACGACTTCGTTGTGTGTTGCTGATCACACTGTTGGCTGGGTTTTTGTTTTGACAGCCAAATTCAAGCTTATCCCGCTCGGAGAACTTATATTAATTGGAGAACCCTTGGTAATCGCTGGAAGTAATTCCAAAGAAATTCCCAGAGCAATTCCTGAAAGATTTCTGAAAGAATTTCCGAAGAAGTCATTGGAACAATTACCAAAGAGATCCCTGAGAGAAATCATGAAGAAATCGCTAAGCAAATTCCAGAAGAAAACCTGGAAGGAATCCCAGCGAAGAATCCCTGACGGAATTCCCAAAAGAATCTTGGAAGAAATTTCTGAAAAAAAAAATCCAGAGGAATTCCCAACGGTAGTTCAGTAGAATTTTTCGAAGAAACTTTTGAAGGAGCTACTTAAAAGTTTTCCTAGAGGAATTCCTGACGAAAATCCGGGAGGAATTCACGAAGGAATTTCCGAAGAAATCTCCGAAGGAATTGTTGAAGCATTTCATGAAATCTTCAGAGTGGTCCCTAAAGGAATTCCCAACAGAATGATTGACGGAATTATTTGTGTGGAATGTTGGAATTCCAAAGAGATTCCAGCAGAAATCACTGGAAGATTTCTCAAGAAAATCCTGAAAGACGTCCTGTAGATGTTCTTGCAATAAGTCCCTGGAGGAATCCCCAAGAGGAATTCACGAAATTTCCGTAAGATTCTCTGGTGCAATTTCCGAAAACATTCCTAAAGAATTTTCCGAAGGAATCCCTACAAAAATTCTCGTTGCGAATCCTTAGGGGATTCTCGAAAGAATATCTGAAGTAGCTCACGATGAGGTCGCTAAAGGAATTTTTGCTGGAATGACTGGAGAAATTTGCGGCGTTAAACTGAACAAAAATCCAAAGGGATTCCTGGGGCAATTTCCGAGGGAGTTCCAAAAGGTTTTTTCACACAATCATTTATTTAAGGCTCATGCGCCAACAGGCATAACGGAGCCGAATTCAGTTAAAACTTTTTACAATTTCATGTTTTTGACTTATCTATATATATAAAAATGCAGTGACATACGTGGGACCGCACGTAACTTGCGAACGGAAGGTCCAATTTTGGTCCAGATTTGTTCTGTTAGTTTTCATCCAAGGAAGGTTTATAGGCCAAAAAAACTTTGAAAATATGAAAGTTTTTGAAAATCGATCTTCCATACATTTTGACTGGGGACTTGGTCTTGGCTAGAAACTTAAAACGTCAAAAACGCAGTAGGCAAGACAAAGTTTGCCGGGTTCAGCTAGTAAACTATATTAGCTTTGGGGAAGCGTAAAACTCGCGGTTTGGTCGAGGTTAGGGGGAACAAAAGTATTTAAGGAAAGGATAGGGTGATCGGGGCTTTTCGTTGACACGCAACAGTGTGGTGTATTGCTGCTGGTCAAACGGACAAACAACCTGTAACGATACACTTGGTATTTTTCGGCTTTCAGTCACAGAAAATCGTTGATTTTGATTATTTTAGATCATGAAGATCCCAACCACAGGATCAAAACGTTGGCAATGATCTAAAATAATCAACGCTTTTATGTAACTGAAAGCCGAAAAATACCAAGTTTTACGTAAACCCAGTCATACCCCGCAGAACATTTGTAACGATACAAACAGACGATTTTCGAAGAGACACGAGGTGGACAAGTGGAGCAACAAGACTGGGATATCAAACGAAGACTTCAGCTTGCTTCAAGAAGTCGTACACAAGCTTCATACCCAGTCAACCAGTGATCGTATAAGATGTTAAAGTGGAGGCGATATGCGTACATTTTGCATGCGCCTAAACGGAGGCATGCACGCATATGGCCTCCACTTTATCATCTTATGCAACATCATATACGATTACTGGTTGTCTGGGTATACTCAAGATCACGTTTATCCAACACATCTCTAATGCCTTCCTTTCCTGGTTTACCTCGGGCCCTGAGGGATGCACATAAATCGGATCTGTCAATACCGTAGTCGGGGAATTCCCGCACAACATGGTTGATATCTTGATAGCCTGCACCACGGCTACAGTGATGGCTATCTGTGAGCCCTATTCGATAGAAATGCGAGCCCAGAGAGTAGTGATTGGACATAAGTCGACACATTATCATGATAAAATCTCGACCCATATCCAACCACTTGAACCACGCCGTCTTCGATACCTGTGGGAGAATTGAATGTAACCACCTGCCCAACTCTCCTGCATCCCATTTTTGTTGCCAACTGACCAAGGCGTACTGACAAGCAATCGAAAAAAAACAATGAAGGCGATATTGTACACTGGTGACCGGGAATCGAACCAGTCACCCTCCGCATAATCTTGTTGAAGGCCGGCGCGTTTACTGCTATGACAAAGACATGCACTATACTACAAATCTGAAAGCAATATGGAACCAAAAGAAGTAAAAAATGAGATAAAATCAGGTGGTTCTCAGCGAAGGCTACACGAAATGCCAATACACTAAATCCTTTCTTATGCAGCTTATTTTTATGCACCTTTATTGTAGGGTAGTGGAGGTATTTTGGCCCACCTATGGAGTTTTATGATATTTATCGCATAATCTCTACTAAATCATGGTACATTTTTATTGGAACACGAAAAATATTCAACTATGTGATTACCTTCATTTTTGATGTCAGTTAAATATATGCTGTTCAGTATCAAAAATAGAGAAAATGAAACGCACTTCCAATGAAACGCACGGAAAAGCACCAAAAACAAAGAAGGTGACAAATGTGTGGTCCGCTTCGAAGAGGTATTAAAGCTTAGCTTAGCTTAGCTTAGACTGACTGCACATATCTATGGTTGCTACTCCGTGATTGACTCGAACCAATGACAGTTGCACAATGAATCAACTGAATAATTGACTGGGAGTGGTCAACATTCTCACTGTGCACGCTTCAGAGGCTCTCTTTAACAGTACAATAACGGCGCCGGCCACGTCCTTGTAGTCAGGTTGGAAGAATGAAGGAATGTTAATAGCAACCTTTGTTATGTGAAAGTTGGCGTTTACCGCACGTCTCCACCAAAAGCTGCAGGAAGGAGTGATTGTTAGTACGGCAGGTATCGTTGGGTCAGGATTCACTTCGATAAGTAATATGACCTTTTGGAGTTGCAGTATGCCGTGCAAACTGCAGTGATGTTGTTCGCTTCACGCGAAAAGCAAACAACCAATCACCCTCGTCAGGTGATTGCTCAATATTGACTACAAATGAAGCAACAAAGTGCTATTGTTCGCATCACGCGGAAAGCAAACAATCGACCACCCACGTCAGGTGATCGTTTAATATTTACTATTAAAGACGCGGCAACACATACAAACTTAAGCGCTATTGCTCACTCCGCGCGGCAAGTAAACAATCAGCCACCTGCGTCAGGTGGACACTCAAGATTTACAACAAAAGACGTGTCAAAACATGCAATCTGATGCGCTATTGCTCGCTTCACGCGGAAAGCAAACAATTGACCACCCACGTAAGGTGATCGCTCAATATTTATTCATAAAAATACTTGCAACAAATATACATGGACAGATACATAGAAAAATAGTATGTCGTTAAGAGATTGCACAAAAGAAATGAAATGCAATAAAAAGAAGAGATAGTTTGTAAAATGCCATCTCGAACAGTGACAAAATGGAACAAAAATCCAAGTCGACACTCATGGTGACGAACTATACAAAGTCAATGAAAAAATATTTGAAAAGAGGATATTATAAATATATGGTATAAAATTGTATTAATATAATAATTGATGTAGAATCCATAGAAAGAGAATAACAAGGAACAAACTCACCGGATGATCGCCTGCCATCAATCGAACCAAAAATGCAAAACGAAAAAAAAAAATCGGAGCACCGAAGGCAACGTGCGCGCGAATCCGGCCTCCAGTTGCCGAGCCGTCGCTACACACACTGACTGAAGCCGGGTCTTCTTGCTCTGCCATCAACCGTATCAAAAAGCGCAAAAAGCAAATGGAAAAAAACTAAATCGGAGCACCGAAGGCAAGGCGCGCGCAAATCTGGCCTCCAGCTGCTGAGCCGTCACTACACACACTCAGTCCGCTTCGAAGAGGTATTAAATTATACAAATAAATATTTATTTCATGTGAATGTAGTTACGGCCTTGTAAAAACTCAAAATAAACTGTTCTTAAGCTCGGTGGAGCAATAATATTTACTAAAATGGTGGTTTGAGGTATGGCCAAAATATGTTCAACATAATCAGATGTGGACATATTTTGGACCACCTGTCAGATCCTTTTCTCCAGTTCCTTCTTAAGGGAGAAAACATTCATGCCAATGTAATGTACCTGAAAACAGATAAATAGAATAAGTTGAGACCTCCCGTGATCTGGGTTGTTATACGTTTATTTTACAATGTGATTGTTATGGGTTCGATTTGTTCTAACAACTTTTCGCCAAGTTTAAAATTTCAGGTATTCAGTCATCAAGTTTAGAACAGTTATCCTTCTCGCAAATTAGTTGATGACTGAGACAATGTGTCATCTAATGCATGTTTGACAAATTACGTACCATGGAAATACATTTATTTTTGTCGGCCTTCCCACTCATGTGTAATGTGTGGAATACCCTTATATTCAACAAAATCACTAGAATTTCACACTTCCTTTGAAGCGTTACGTTATTTATGCATCGTGACTAACGTCACAAACTATTGCTAGCTGTTGGTTAATGAATTCACGTTTTGCGTAGCATTTTTTATGAAACATCATACTATGTGTGTGTAAAAACTGGCGATTGCAACAAAATTTCTCATTTTTTTAACGTTACGTTATTTTTAAGCATTCCCTGCCTCAATAAGCGAAAAAAGTTGTGATACTCTCGTAGTTTTAAATATATGTAAAGTTTTGCTGTGGTGCCTTCATTTAATCATGCTATTAAAATTTAATGAGGTGGGCCAAAATATGTTCACTTGGTGGTCCAAAATAGAAGCCCGAGATTCTTCAGGAGCTTTGATATTTCTTGCATTTATTACACCAATTTAGAGTTCTGGTTGGCCTTTTTTGACAGAACACATTCTTTTCTCACTGAATTGTTCATCCACTTCCTAAAAGGGTCTAAAATACCTCCTTTACCCTATGCACCATTTGAAAACCATGCTTAATACAAACGGAAATCTATTCATAACCAATATTGTGCATGAGAAATTATAATAATGACGGTAACTATGGCAACGTTGGCCAGCAAAGTAAGGTCGCAGAAGCGTTTCTGGAGGTCCCAAGGGGTTTCAGCGAGGTATCAGGAAGTCACAAGGGGCTCCGGGGAGTCTCATAGGCGCGTAAGGTGGTCTCAGGGGCGTTTTAGGAAGCTTCAGGGGATTCCATGGTGCCTTAGGGGCGCTTTAAGGGTTCCAAATGGTCTCATAAGCAGGGATGGAAATGAGACATTTTTCTGTTTAACGTCTATCGTTCCAGTACTTTTCTCATCCCTACTAAAGAGCGTTTCAGAGGCGTTCCCAGGGGCGTTCCAGAGGGTTTCAAAGGCGTTTTGGGGAGCCTTAGGGGCGTTTCAGGGGTCTAAAGGAGCTTCAGGGGGTAACTAGAGATCTCATGAGGTTTCAGTGGATTCCTGGAAATCTCAGAAGTGTTGCAGGGGATCTCAGGGGCTTTCGAGGAGATCCAGAAGATCTTGGGGCGCTTCATGGAATATCAAGGGCTTTCAGGGGCAGATCTGGTAGAGTTACAGAAGTGTTCCGAGAGGTACCTGAATATCTCAGGAGCGTTTCAGGGAGTCTCAATGGAGCACC
This sequence comes from Aedes albopictus, assembly GCF_035046485.1. Classification (NCBI taxonomy): domain Eukaryota; kingdom Metazoa; phylum Arthropoda; class Insecta; order Diptera; family Culicidae; genus Aedes; species Aedes albopictus. Next base: position 233,792,823 of record NC_085137.1, read on the forward strand.
TGTAGGTCTCAGGGATCTATCATGGGTTTGCACGGGGACTCAGGGGGGAGGGGTTCCAAAGGGGTATTGGAACGCTTCAAGAGTTCTGTGGAGTCCAGTAGTCTCAGGGAAGTTTCAAAAGGTTTAATGAATGTTCAGGAGATTACCTGGTGGTCTAGAGGCTACCGCTTCTGATTAGTATGCAGAAGGTCCTGGATTCAATCCCTGGGCCGTCCCTTTCCTCCTACTTTCTATTCTTCTACATACTTTTTCCCTTCTCTCAATATTTACATCCCATGTATATTCACAAGTTCATAGCCATCGCTTGAGCTCAAGCTCAAAGTACCTGACAGTCTCAGGATAGTTTCAGGGGGTCTCAAGGGGTACCTAGAGGTCTGATGGGGGTTTCCGGATGTGTCTGGGAGATACAAAAACCCTCATTAGATTTCAGAGGACTTTCAGGGGGCCTCCGGGTCACTTGAGGAAGTCTCAAAGTTTATTCTAGTTTGTCTCAGGGGCTTTTCAGAGAATTCCAAGAGGTTTCAAGGAACTTCAGGTTGTCTCAGGAGGTTTTCTGGGGGTCCCAGGAGACTTCAGTGGTTTACATGGGGGATCCCAGAGGGTTCCAACCCAAGTAACATTTCTAGTTTTGTTCGGCTCTATAAGAGATCTTCATGACCAATTTTATAAAACTTGCAATAAAACTGATTTATACATCAAAACCTCTTGATAACCTCTTTAAGAGCATCTTCCGGCTAAGTGGGCCACTCTCGGAGAGGTTTTGCAAACCGTATTAAGAGTAGCAATAAAACTGTTTTGAAACCTAGTGGAAACATTTTCCATTCATGAAAAGAGGTTATGATGATTGTTGTTGTTTTTATTTTCAACAAAAACTATCACAGCTCAAGATGCAGAGAAGCTTCTTCGATGGCACGTAAAGCTCAGGAGGACACATCATTCGTAAGTAGAAAACGATCATTTCAAAGTAATATTTTGGTAGTTATTGAGTTGGTAAGCGAACAGTTTTATTGTGGTAATAATGAATGCCAAAAGGTTTACATATCGTAGAGTTTTGTTTACTCTTAAAATCTGGCTTTATGGGTATCTCCAAGTTTACTATAAAACATTTCATCAATGGTTTTCATAAAAGTAGTCATATAACTGTGAGTTTCAATTATTGCTGTAATAAAACCCTAATAAAAATCAAACAAAACGAATAAGTAATGGAATTGCTACTTGGGAGGGGGTCTCAAGGGGGGCGCTTCATGGGAGCTCAAGGGCATATCATGTGTCTCAGGGGATTTTTAGGGGGTCGCAGAGGGCTTCAAGGGGTCCTAGGAGGTTTCAGAGGTTTCAAGGGACGTTTCAGGGGGTCTTGGGGGTTTCTCGGGGTTTTTAATGGCGCTTCATGGGATTCCAGGCGTGTTTCCAGGGGATTCAGGGGGTACCTGGAGGTCTCAAGAATGTTTCAGGCTTCTCATTGGAAACGAGTCATTTCCAAGTTATTCTGCCTTCGAGTTCAAATAACATGAGTGTAGCTCCTGTACAACCAAAACCCTGCGCTGTTGACTCTCCTTTGTAACTTGTGTGCTGCTTGGGTAATTTTCTCTAAGTTTAATCAAGTATTGAAGAACAATTTTCGAATAATCCCGAACCACCGTGCAACACTGGAACGGAACGGGTGCAACCCCCATAGCCACCAGCCAGCAATGTCCATTTCAACATGTTGCACCACAACACCGCATTCAGCACATACACCGGTCGGATGCTGAGCTGCTCTTGCTCTAACCTCTCCCTTCTTTACTCGAATTCTATCCTGCCTGGATGCTAAGCTGCCACCATAAATTACACCTACCTCGACGCTTCCCGTCTCCGGATGTCTCATTACATATGCTTCCGGGAGCTTGCCGGGGATTTCCTGCTGCGGAATCAACAGCAACGAGTGATGGAATAATGCATTTAGCAGCAGACTCATAATCACCACTGGCTTGTAGCGCCCGAACTTGTCCACCAGGAAACCTGTTTTTTGTTTGGGGAGAGAAAATGAAAAAGATAATGTTAAATGGCCTGTCGGGCATGTTTGTGAATGCTTTGAGATAGATTAAATGAGATGCATTGTCTTGGATGGCAAGGATTTGCTTATTCTTCATTCAACGAATTTGAAAAAATAAATGGAATACATGTAGGGAAAATCGCCAATCGTTGCACACCTTAAAAACTCGCCAATTGTTGGATGGAGTGTGCAACAATTGGCGGTTTTCTATCCTATGTATACATATTCTTTACTTAACATGAGCAACATGAAAATTTAAAATAGTTAAATAATTATAAAAGGCTTTGGCCTCATATCCCTTTCGGGACGGAGCGCAAAAATGAAATCTCCATACAAATGGCTCTACTTTGGCTCTCCAGAACTTTAAGAATTCCCAACAAAACAACAATTATCATTTCTCATTTAAAAGATCTACTCTTTATCTTTAGATTCTTAGGTTTGACTACCTGGATAATTCGGAAATAAAAAAATATGCGACAGACATTTTTTTAAATGTTTTACGGTTTTTGTCCACTTTTTGTTTATCTTGTTATAGTAAACCTCACAGCAACGTAAGTTACTGAAACAGTTTACATCACATAAAACAAAGTCTAAACAGATGAAAATAATATACAAAACTGTTGCCGCTCAACAGCACAATTGTGTTGGTTCGTCACGAAAGGGATATGCAAAACCAAGAAAAACTCAGTAATTCCTACAGCGCTTTAAAAAAAAGCATGAAATACAGGCCCCATTATTAGAGGTAGAGCGAAACGGCAAATGAAGTGCAAATTTTACCATTAAAATAGAATGTTTGAATGGTGTTGGGGCAGTTTCCTCCGGAACAAAACACTTATTGACAGCAGATCCTTTTAGATCATTGAAGCTGTGATATATTATTTCTAACTATTAACTACAACTAATTACTATTACTATTACACTTACACTTACATCCTAGTTTTTCATATAATTCCCGAAGGAGCAGCTTCCCAACACATCGTTCGCGTTGAGCACTTTCTCCACTGAATCTATTATTCAACTCAAATAGTAGAGAACCTATTATACAGGGGATACTCAACGGAACCAACATGTCCGGACCTTTAAGCAGCTCGGAGTTCAAGGAGATCCCGTTTACCGACGCAGCAGCGTCCCAAACCAAGCGGACATTACCCGGTTTCCTTGGGTTAACCACGACGTTCAGCGGCAGATACCCCGCAGTTCCCGATTGTGTCTCTGCCAGCTCCACATCAGTTGTTTTGTGAGCGCATCTCTTCGACTGGTATTCCTCTATCTGCCGACACACGTTCTCCTTCGGCGCTGGACTTCGCTCCAACTTCCGAATGAGTGCCTTCATCCTTCGGACGGCCATAGGGTAACTGTCGGGAAATCGTCGTGCCACAGAAGACCCGTTTCAAAACGATCGCCCACTCGCTTCGTCGTCGACTCGAAAATCTGTCGAGCCCGCCTCTCTTCCGCTGGCTGTGGTACGGCGAACGATGTATTAGGTGCTTCCTCCAACATGTACTGCTCCCGCATCATGTCATGGAGCTCTGCACCATAGGTCTCCGCTTTTCGGAACCGTAAATCGTCCAGCCCATCTTCGACCGAACGACGATCGGCTCATTCGGCTTTCCAATACGTGACTCCAATGGCGCAAAAAGATCCAGATTATCCAGTCCGTTGAGGGTCGTAGGCACACCTGACGGAAAGTCCTCTGCCGGCATTCCCGCGAAATGTGAATATTGCTTTACCACCTCTGCGTACCGAACTTTCTGTCTGGGCAGCTGCAACTCCGATGCCGATCGCGTATTGAACAGCGGATTCTTCTCCTTCGAGCCCTTCGCCGACATGGCAATCTCTACGGACCGAGATTCGTTCTCAAACCGGTTGATGTTGCCGGTCCACGTGACTATCAACGGCTCGAGTGTTGCTTCTGCCTTCAGCCGTTTTGCCACCGCATCATCCACCAGCGTCGCTGACGAACCTTCGTCCAGAAACGCGACGGTATCGTACTGTCGCTTGTCAACGTAGAGCGCGCGTCACCGACATCATTCGGAAGATCACTTCGCTTTCTGCAGCTGCACTGATTCTTCCACTCGTGTAGCAGAGGATGATGACCCCCCTGGCAATTCCGCATCATACAGCGGATCTTCGATGAACACCGACCTGCACTGTGTTTGTTCAGGCAGATTCCACAAAGTTTCTGCCTCTCGACTTCGCGTAGTCGCTCCACTACGTTCATTCGCCTGAACTCATCGCATTTACGGAAGAGATGATCCGTTCGCATACATATCCGACATGACCGGCTGGCCATCTCGCTACGAGAACCCTCGCTCTGCTTCCGCTTGGATTCGTGCACATGCACAAACTCCTTTTTCCTCGGATTCTCTCTCCCTGGCCACGCTCGCTCATTCACTGACAGCGTTGAGAACTCCGTCACCTCGGAGACGTCGGAAACGTTGTCGGTTATGAATCGAGTGAACACCCTTAGCGGACTGTCCACTCTGCCGCGCTTATACCGGACCCAATCCAGCTTGTAGCTCGGAGGCAATTTGTCGACCAGCTCCTGCACTAGCATCGGGTTTTGAGGTGGTCGCTGAGCTGTGCCGCCTCGAGATGACCGCACAATTCCTTTACGGTCATGCCGAAACTTATGAAGGTTTCCAGCCGATCGGCTTTCGGCGCTGGAGCGTTCGTCAGCAGCGTCTTCAACAGCATCTCCGGCTTTCCGAACAGGTTCCTTGGATCGGCAATCACGTCCGAAACTGAGTCTGGTAGAACTAGCCTGCTTCTAACAGCCTCCATAGCGTCTCCTTGCAAGCAGTCTTGTAACCGCTTCAGATTCTTCAGGTTAGAGTATCCGCACGCCGCCATCGTGTATTCGAAACTGCTAATGAACAGCGGTCAGACTTCTGCTTCTCCCCGAAACTTTGGAAGGTGTTGCGACACCGCTTTTCGAGCAGCTAGTTGCTCCCTGGAGATCCGACCAACGCTAGGCCCTGGCCCTTCAGCACCTCTGCTTCTCCGCAAACTGCTATGCCAGCTGCTTTCCGCTCGCACGTCTAGCTGCTCTCCGTAGATTCAGCCAACTCTTGGCCCCGGCCCGTCAGCAACTCTGCTCCTTCGCAGACTGCCTCGCCGGCTGCTCTCCGCACGAACGTCTTTGAACGACTCGTCGCTGCTGCTGTCACCATCACTGTCGCTGTCCTCACTTGAGCCAGCTTTGAATTCCGTGATCACTGGCACTTTCGACATTGGCTTTGGCTTGCCAACTTGCTTCGAGCATCCGGCTCCAAATGATTCGTCTCCTTTCGGGTACGCTCCCCGAAAATCCGCGTTCGACGGCTTGTCGACTACCGCTTCCTTCAGCCACTCCTTCACTCTCTTCTTTGGATGGTCCTCCGAAGCTTCGCCAACAGCGCTTTCTTGGACTTTCAACGCGTTGACTCGGTTGACGCTGCTCGCAAACTGCCTCCGGATCGCTTCCCGCTTCTGCACGAACTTTTGCTCTGCAGCCAGTTGCGTCCAACAACTTCTGTTCGTGCTCCAACTGCTGCTCCTCCATTTCGCGTTGAATCTGGAGTTCCAGCTCACGCATCTCCTGTTCTTGCCTCTGCTGCTCTTCCTTACACGCCTTCTGCCGAGCGAGTAGCTTCTTCCACGCCGCCATCTACTTTGCAAAGGCCTTCTCCTTGACGAGTTGCTCCTCTTTCAACTGCTTCTCAATCGGATCCACATCCGAGCCAGCTCCCAGTTCAGAACCTCCATCGCTTCTTTGGCCGGACTTCTTGCTCCGCTTCATCCGGAACTTTCAGCTGCTGCGCACTACTTGGGAGACACTGTGGGCACCGCCAATCACTGTTGACAACCCCTTGATCAACACCAGCGCAAGATAAATGTGCCCAGTGTTGACACTTCCCACATTGGACCCAGTTTACGTCCTCAGACATCGAGAAAAACAAACTAAAATTTTTGATTTTCTCCTTTTCTGGCTTCCTTCTACCTTCCTTTACAGACAACGCAACCACAGATTTTCTCCTATATAAATTCGGTTGTGGACCACTGTGCAGGAAGTCTCGTCCTCGTCGTGCGTATTCTGATTTCTCAAGTCTGCTTGTTGCCCAACCTGTCTCGTTCCGTCGGGCCTCAAGCTCCTCAAACACTCAATGTGCATCCACGGCTCGAAAATATAGTTTCGCTTGTGATCGTCTGACCAAACCTGACAATTTTCCACCTAGTCACTTGCGGAACTATTTCTTTTACAACAAAATCCAACTTCTTTTCTCACCACAAACTAAACTCTCAACCTATTCTACTTTTATTTCCACCGATTCTCCACAATTGCAAATGGTATCTTCAAACTAATTCAATTTCTTCCTTTCTTTGTTTTTATTTACCTCCTACCTTTGACAGCTATCTGTCTCTCTCTCTCCTTTTCATGTCATATCTACTGTCACTCTGACACCTGTCAAACGACACTTTTTGTTTTGATTGCTTTATTTATGGCAAAAATGCGCTTGAAACATCGATACTGCTTCGCTGATACATATAATATCGTGCAAAGTGATAAAGGAAGAGAAACAATCATCAAAAACAACAATTTCGCTTGAAATGTGTAATTTCCGAAATAAGCACTAGCAAGTTAGGGTATACTGTCCAGAAAGTGGGTACCAAAACGCGCCGTACCAAAAACGATGATGGGTGGAGCGGCGATGTACCGAGTTTGACAGCTATGTCACCCCACTGACTTACACACGCTGCCTCAACGTCCAAATCATGCCGTGTAGTAACCGGCGCTCGTTCAGTGCTGCCAGAACAAAAGGCAAAACTTGCTATTTGTTTGTTTGAAATAAGAGTTAAAATAACAAAAATAATAACTAAATTTTCTATGACATAACAACTAAAGAATAACTGAGAAAGAGACGAACTAGCCCCAGGCTGAAAGTCTCTATAAAAACCCAGATTAATCCAGCTAGCGGTGATAGTGCCTTTCTCGTAGAATACGTTCTCTAGCTCCTGCATCATAGATGCTTGAACTTGTAATAGTTATAGCAATTAGATTCTTTAAGGGTAAACCAAAAATATACAATAAAATGGGGTATCTTTCATAGTTTTTCAGCAAATTTTCTTAATATTTTCGTGCAGCATATAGGATAAAAAAAAAATTGGACATGCACGGCGATGTATGCCTTTTTCCGGAGAGCTAATGAAAGTAGATACTTCTCAATATCGATTGTTGGATCAAACAGACCCTATTATGATGACTTACGTTGAAAATACGCTTAACAATTAAGAATTTACTTCACAATTACCGAAATTGTAAATTATTGCACTAAAACCCCTCAAATGCACAGGAATGCAAGACGACATACACTTCGCAGTCACATACAATATTCGCCTCAAAATCGTTGAATTAATAATTGTAAGAAATTTAAAAGCCTTACTGCAATGGAAAATGTTCAATGAAGAAGCATTAGGCAGCCAATCTCTTAACATTCATCTAGAACGCTTGAAATAGATGGTGTCTAAAATACATTACAAGTTTTCTACTGTAAATATTAGTACGGGACACGCTTGTATGGAAAAAATAAATCCTCGCTCCAGTCGACTTTTTAGATCCCATTTAGGTCCCATATGAACTGTACAAAATTTCAGCGCAATCGGTGAAACTATAATTTAGCGCAAGCGGTTCAAAATTTTCATAGGATTTACTATGGGAAAAGTTACAGTTTCAAACAGAAATCCTAGAGGTCACCCTTTGTCTCCTTAATTCAAATCGATAAATGCTTCTTGTAGAAAAATCATTTATGAAACTTTCTTTCGAAGACCACAAAACGATTGGATGCTTGTGGAAAAAGTTATTGATTTATTACCGATTAGTGATCCAACGAACGGCTTCTTGTTTTGTTTTATCAGCAGCACTGCTGCTGCCGTTGTTGCATGGGGTGGCGGGAGGCATCACCACCCCTAGAAACCCCATGCAATCACCACCTAGAAACCCCATGCATCACCACCCCTAGGTCCTTTTTATACAGGAATAAAAAACATTCAATATTGAGGAAATTGGAAAATTTGATGAAAAATGAAACTAATAATAAATTACGGGAGCGAAAATTTTCACTCTCATCAACAAGCGCGGCACACTACGAAAGTGATCCTTCTTAACCCTCGAACAGTCTCGTCTTCAGCCACCCTCAGCTGTGTACCTTACCTACCACAAAATGTGCTTTTTTTCATGGTGCGTGTACTCAGTACACGACGCGACCGTAACCGGGTTGATACGATTTATTAAAAGAAGGTTTTCAATTTCTTAAAAGTTTTCCTACTTAAACGGTTTTAATACTAGGGTAATTTTCCAATTGTTGCGCGGCTAAAAATTCGCCAATTGTTGCACACCTCTAAAGAATAACATGGAGTGTGCAACAATAGGCTAGTTTTTAGCCGTGCAACTATTGGAAAATTACCCTAAAAAAGCACATAATTTGTATGGCTTTGGACAGCATATTCGAAATCAGGGATATCGATTTAGTATACCTAGCGAATAAACTAACGAAATTCATCAAAACACCTCATGAACTTTTGCTATAACTAAATATTATGGAAGCCATAAGAATATCTCATGAAAATTCACTGTGTTGATTATGACAAACTTCATAATCATTATGAAAAGTGTAAAAAACTTAAAATGAAGCATACTGGAAATGATCCATGAACAATTTCATGAGGTCGATCAAGCCAATCAATGTTACCCCGCTATTTATAAAATCTGTTGGCAACTGGGTTCAAAACAGCAAGCTTGAGATCAACTGGCTCGCATGCTACTACTCGGCTATAGAACGAGTTGATATGAGAGGGGACAAAACGCAGACAACAAGCGTTTGTTGAACGATGATCACCTTTTTTGCCATGGTAAATTTGAAATCATTTTTATGCTGGTCATTACTGCAAGCCGTCTTTCAGTTAGTTTTCACAACCAAATTGTTTTAAGTGTAAAGGGTTAGTTGTAAATTGGGTGAATTATAAAATTGACAGTATTTATCTGTTGAATTGAAGCGAAACTCTGTCTGCTCAAATTTAGTGGCGATGTATGTATTTAAATTGATTCTTCCGAAAGTTCCACTTTACGAGCCGTTATTATGAATGAAATTTTAGCAGGAGATAGCGTCCAAACCCGTGAAAATCGATATCAACATCTACATTGTTGTCACTTCGTAAAATGGCTCATAGTAATTTCAACCGCAAGCCGTTATTCAGTGTAGGAAAGCAAAAACTATTTCTGAATTCTGAGTAAGATCAACACAGTGACTGAATAGAAATTTTTCTCGGTAGGTGATAATTAGAACCTGACAAATGTACATTTATTCGTTTAGTGGTAGGTAAGTTAATCGCCAAGATGTATGCAACACACGAACCATTAAATATATTAATAATGTTGGAGACGTTCATAGATTACGTCACATTAAAATTTTCCATTCTAAATCACTTTTCTCCCTCTACGTCAACATTTTAACATTTTCATCTTCAAAATGTGTGCATGGATTATTACACTTTGTGAGTACCTCTTAAAGCGTGTCGTAATTCACGATTGCTCCCTTGCCTGAGCGAAGCACACGCTTAAAAATTTTTACTACATCTACTGTTGGGCTACAGTAGAAAATAGTTTTCGCTACAACTTTTTCAATCTAAAACAATGCGAGTTAAATTCACAGCTCAGGTGAATTTTTTTAGGGTCCCCGACAAGCGTTCGTGCAGGGTGTCTACTCAATTATGAAAATGAAATTCCCTGATATTTCCAGGATTTTTCCAGGTTTTGGAAAATAATTCCAGGTTTAAGAAACTTACAGAATTTTTAGAAATTCATAAGGACGTCTTGATAAAACACATTTTTTTGGGATATTTCTAGTGCAAACTGTAATGACGTTAATGGACAACATTCCACCAACATTTAGGGCGGAAGTTAGATATGAAATTCTGATTGAATTCTTCAAATAATCTTGGCGGTATGTTTATGAGATCTTTTGCATAAACACATTTTGTCTGAGCATCTCTTTAAAAATTCTGAAGTATTTTTAAAATATTCTGACTATATTCATGAAATATTGCTAGGAAAACAACAAAAAATTACACCACATTCTAATAAAATATATGCTTGTCCATTCAGCAGCAAATCTTCCGAGGAGTTCCTAAGCCAAATTTTCTTGAATATTGTTGGAAACTCTGTTTTAAAAACTGCAACTAACGTTATTAAAATCCTCCAAGAAACCTATCACGTATAGCTTCTCATATTTCTCTCGCTCGAGTTCTTGAAAAACATGTGGGAAGCTCAGAAATAACTATGAGAATGAGTGGGTTGAATATTCTTTCAGACATTTTTGTTTCAAATCGTTCATGGATTGTTCCAAAAACTTCTCATATATTTCCATATAAAATACTTAAAAATTCTTCCACAAGTTATCCCATGATTTTCTTAGGAATTTTCGGAAATTGGCTTCTTTAGCGGTTTCGAGATAATTCCATATTCGGAATCTGCATGCCAAACTGAGCCGAAATCCAATTTTTCATGAATTTTGTTGCCCGGGAACCTATTTAAAAATCAATTTGAAGTTTGTATGAGAGCGATTTGTCGGATCACCCCTGGTCGCATTTTGTACTGGGCGGAGCTGTCAAGCAGTTGCTCAGCTGTCAAAAGGTGATTTCAAAAAATTTCTTTGAATTGATTTTAGGCACCAAAATAAAGTTATAAAAAACTGAAATAAATCATAGTGGCTCAGAAAAATATGCTCTTTCGTATGAAATCGAAAAAAACAATACATTTTTCTAAATTTAAAAACCAAATTATGCTGAAATAGGTATATCTTTAAGTTTTGTTAGGTATTTTTCTAACAATATCTACAGGCAGATGCGAGTTTGTTCAGTAAACCTCAATAAATTGTTCAATACATTTTCTTCGGGAATCTATCTAATAATCTAATAATGTGCAAGATTTGTTCAGGAATTTCTTCAAAAAACTTTCAAGGAATTCTGCATGAGCTATCTCATGATATTAGGAAATAAATCACAAGGAGTTCCGAACCGTAAATTTATTATAATGTCTGAATATTATTTTGTTAGTGACGGTATTTTTCCGTATGTGGCTGACTACCGTATCTTCGATTATGTTTTTGGTTTAGTTTTTAGTTTACAAAGATTAAAGCATTTTCAAGTTTATTTTTTATTTTGCAAAATTATATGATTTTCTTTAATCTTTCTAAATTTTTCAAAACACGACGAAAAAGCTCTTCGAAACAACCAAAACAAGTGGGAAGTATTTCTGAATTTGAGAAAAAGAAATAGTATTACTTCTTATTGTCCCCCTGACCGGAGACTTTCCACTTTGAACAAATAAGACAGAATATTGTACAATATTAAAAACTCACTGCACATGAATTATTCATGCAACAAATATCTGATGAATAATACTTAACAAGCGAGTAATTAGCAGCGGCGCAGCCGAAATTTTTTATCGCTTTGGGGGTTTTCCAACTGAAAATTTGTTTTGAAGTGCTAAACATAAAAATCCCTGATTGCCCCCAGAATTCCCTGAGAATTCCAGGATTTTTCCAGGCCGAATGAAATTCCCTGATAATTCCAGGTTTTCCAGGTTTTTCCAGGTAGTAGACACCCTGTCAAGGCTAGAACAAATTTCATTCGGAAAGTTGTGTAAGGATTTGAATCTTTACTTGAGTAAGGTTGCAAACCAATACACGATGACAACACTAACGCCACCAAACACCATATTGCCACAGTCAGTGATGAATTGAAACATTTCAAGTGGTGAATTAAATTAGTATGGAAAATTAACCGATTGCAGCGCCACGCTATTGCCACTTGTGTTGCCGATTTCGAATGACCGTTAAATTCTTTACACAGTTTCGGAACTGGACTTGGATGTCTGTTCTCTGTGTCTAGACTTGGAAAATGGGAACGTGGGAATTAAAAATATTTATTTATTTATTTATTTGTTTTTCAAACATCCCTGAAATGACTTGAAATATCCAAACCAAATTCAATAGCGTTCAACTACAACCTATTCCCTATCAAATAAAACATGTTACGGCTCAATCGATTGACATTTACTAGGAAAAACATACACGCTCGCGTCAGAATACCCATTTTTTCATTGCTATCTCTGTCGCTCTTCAAGAGGCTCCATTTAAAAATACCCATTTATGAGTTGGGCCGCCCAACTTGAAAATGGGTATTTTTAAATGGGGCCTCTTGAAGAGCGACAGAGATAGCAATGAAAAAATGGGTATTCTGACGCGAGCGTGTAGAGGCTTGCATCAAAAACATAACCTCATCAAATTCTCATACGAATTGTAAACATTGCCTTCAATTTTTTTTGAGGGCAAGGACGGCTTTATGGACCGACGCCGAAGGAAAGAAAGAGAAGGAGACAGTGATGACGTCAGTGTGCAAGCGCTCATAAGCTCATTTCTTTGCTTAGCATTATTAGCACACCAATACACACACATACGGACGGACATTTGCTCAGTTCGTCGAGCTGTGTCGATTTATGAGACGTGATAATCTGAGCTTTCTATCAAAAAATGATTTTTGGAATGAAATGATAGCCTTTCGGTACAACTTTGTTGTACGAGAAAGGCAGAAATGCCAAAAATCGCAGAAATAAGTAGGGTTTTCATACCTTACTAGGTTGTTTCACAGATAACAGACATCCAAGTCCAGTTCCGAAACTGTGTAAGGAATTTAACGACAATTTGAAATCAGCAACACAAGTGGCAATAGCGTGGCGCTGCAATCGATTAATTTCCCATACTAATTTTATTCACCACTTGAAATGTTTCAATTCACCACTGACTGTGGCAATTTGGTGTTTGGTGGCGGTAATGTTGTCATCCAGGGTGTCTACTACCTGGAAAAACCTGGAAAACCTGGAATTATCAGGGAATTTCATTCGGCCTGGAAAAATCCTGGAATTCTCAGGGAATTCTGGGGGCAATCAGGGATTTTTATGTTTAGCACTTCAAAACAAATTTTCAGTTGGAAAACCCCCAAAGCGATAAAAAATTTCGGCTGCGCCGCTGCTAATTACTCGCTTGTTAAGTATTATTCATCAGATATTTGTTGCATGAATAATTCATGTGCAGTGAGTTTTTAATATTGTACAATATTCTGTCTTATTTGTTCAAAGTGGAAAGTCTCCGGTCAGGGGGACAATAAGAAGTAATACTATTTCTTTTTCTCAAATTCAGAAATACTTCCCACTTGTTTTGGTTGTTTCGAAGAGCTTTTTCGTCGTGTTTTGAAAAATTTAGAAAGATTAAAGAAAATCATATAATTTTGCAAAATAAAAAATAAACTTGAAAATGCTTTAATCTTTGTAAACTAAAAACTAAACCAAAAACATAATCGAAGATACGGTAGTCAGCCACATACGGAAAAATACCGTCACTAACAAAATAATATTCAGACATTATAATAAATTTACGGTTCGGAACTCCTTGTGATTTATTTCCTAATATCATGAGATAGCTCATGCAGAATTCCTTGAAAGTTTTTTGAAGAAATTCCTGAACAAATCTTGCACATTATTAGATTATTAGATAGATTCCCGAAGAAAATGTATTGAACAATTTATTGAGGTTTACTGAACAAACTCGCATCTGCCTGTAGATATTGTTAGAAAAATACCTAACAAAACTTAAAGATATACCTATTTCAGCATAATTTGGTTTTTAAATTTAGAAAAATGTATTGTTTTTTTCGATTTCATACGAAAGAGCATATTTTTCTGAGCCACTATGATTTATTTCAGTTTTTTATAACTTTATTTTGGTGCCTAAAATCAATTCAAAGAAATTTTTTGAAATCACCTTTTGACAGCTGAGCAACTGCTTGACAGCTCCGCCCAGTACAAAATGCGACCAGGGGTGATCCGACAAATCGCTCTCATACAAACTTCAAATTGATTTTTAAATAGGTTCCCGGGCAACAAAATTCATGAAAAATTGGATTTCGGCTCAGTTTGGCATGCAGATTCCGAATATGGAATTATCTCGAAACCGCTAAAGAAGCCAATTTCCGAAAATTCCTAAGAAAATCATGGGATAACTTGTGGAAGAATTTTTAAGTATTTTATATGGAAATATATGAGAAGTTTTTGGAACAATCCATGAACGATTTGAAACAAAAATGTCTGAAAGAATATTCAACCCACTCATTCTCATAGTTATTTCTGAGCTTCCCACATGTTTTTCAAGAACTCGAGCGAGAGAAATATGAGAAGCTATACGTGATAGGTTTCTTGGAGGATTTTAATAACGTTAGTTGCAGTTTTTAAAACAGAGTTTCCAACAATATTCAAGAAAATTTGGCTTAGGAACTCCTCGGAAGATTTGCTGCTGAATGGACAAGCATATATTTTATTAGAATGTGGTGTAATTTTTTGTTGTTTTCCTAGCAATATTTCATGAATATAGTCAGAATATTTTAAAAATACTTCAGAATTTTTAAAGAGATGCTCAGACAAAATGTGTTTATGCAAAAGATCTCATAAACATACCGCCAAGATTATTTGAAGAATTCAATCAGAATTTCATATCTAACTTCCGCCCTAAATGTTGGTGGAATGTTGTCCATTAACGTCATTACAGTTTGCACTAGAAATATCCCAAAAAAATGTGTTTTATCAAGACGTCCTTATGAATTTCTAAAAATTCTGTAAGTTTCTTAAACCTGGAATTATTTTCCAAAACCTGGAAAAATCCTGGAAATATCAGGGAATTTCATTTTCATAATTGAGTAGACACCCTGTCATCGTGTATTGGTTTGCAACCTTACTCAAGTAAAGATTCAAATCCTTACACAACTTTCCGAATGAAATTTGTTCTAGCCTGGATGTCTGTTCTCTGTGGTTGTTTGTTTTTGAGTTTTTGGCATTATTTTTTTTTTTTTGGTAATTTGTTTATTCGTGTGTAACGTGTACTAATTAGAACCCGGTAAGCGGTAAGTTAATCGCCGAGATGTATGCAGCACACGACCCACGAAAATATACTAATATGTTTGGGACGTCCTCATATTACGTTACTAAAAATAGTCTATTTTCAACCCCCTTTTTCTTGCAGTCGAACTTTTTGCATTGTTTCTCTAAAACATGTGTCGGAATTATCACATTTTGCAGATATCCCTCAAAATGTGACATAATTTATGGTCGCTCCCTTACCTGCTACAACGCACACGCTTAAAAAATGCTTTATCAAAAGGTCTACAATTATTATTCACTACTTTTCGAGCTTGAAATATAACTTCAAAACCACTCCGTTGAATATGCAACTTAAATTTACTACATCTACTGTTGGGCTATAGCAGAAAATGGTTTTTGTTACAACTTTGTCAATCTAAAAAAATATGAGTTAAATTCACAACTCAGGTAAATTATTTTAGGGTGTCCAAGAAGCGTTCGTGTCTAGGCTTGAAAAATGGGAACGTGGGAATTAAAAATATTTATTTGTGGAAGTTCGCAAAGTTTTTCAAATATATCTGAAATGGCTTGAAATATCCAAACCAAATTCAATAGCGTTCAACTACAACCTATTCCCTATCAAATGAAACTTGTTGCGGCACAATCAATTGACATTTACTAGGAAAAACTTAAGCTCATTTCTTTGATCTATTATTAGCACACACATACACACACACATACACACACATACGCACACACATACGGACGGACATTTGCTCAGTTCGTCGAGCTGTGTCGATTGATATATAAGACTTGATAATCTGAGCTTTCTATCAAAAATTGATTTTTGGAGTGAAATGATAGCCTTTCGGTACAACTTTGTTGTACGAGAAAGGCAAAAAGGACAAAAAAAAGAATAACTCATTCTGCTATCGTAATAACAAAATAATAGCAAAAAGAATGTCAAAATAATAACATACTTTAATATGATGGTAAATTATGTTATTGTTTTGATATTATGGCTGAGAGTATGATTGTAATATCTACATATATAAAAGTGCAGTGGCATACGTGGGACCGCGCATAACTTGTGAACGGGAGGTCCAATTTTGGTCGTCTTAGTTTTAGGCAAAAAAAAAACATGGAAACATTTTGAGTCTTTGAAAATCGATCTTTCATACATTTTAACCGGGGACTTGGTCTTGGCTAGAAACTTGAAACGTCAAAAAAAGCAGGAGACAAGACAAAGTTTGCCGGGTACAGCTAGTTTGTTATAATTATGTTATTATACTATTAAATAATAACTCGCCAATAACAAGTTTTATGATGATAGCATGTTTTGTAATTTATGTGTCATCCTTAGCTATTCAAGAAAAACTAAGGAATTGCAAAATTAGATATCATGACAAAATATGTTATTCTTTAGTTATTGGTTTGTTATTCACCTCTATCCGGGTATCCCCTTCCCATTCCTATCTCTACCTTTCCATTGAACCGGCCGAGCAACGAGCAACCTTAGGCAGAATCGAATGAGCAATCCCTGAAGCAGCTTTGAGCTAAGACATAAGAATCAAGGGTCACTTCATCGACTTCAGCATAATCGACGTGTACATCCCTCACTTCAGAAGGGGCAAGGACGCATTCTACGTGGAGCTCGAACGCGAGTATGACCACTGTCCGTAGGGTAAAAACCCAGATTAATCCACCTAGTGGTGATAGCGCCTTTCTCGTCGAATATATACTCATGATCTTTACGTCGACATAAGCCGATCCTTCTTCATCTTCTTGGCGTAACGTCCTCACTGGGACAAAGCCTGCTTCTCAGCTTAGTGTTCTATGAGCACTTCCACAGTTATTAACTGAGAGCTTCCTCTGCCAATGACCATTTTGCATGTGTATATCGTGTGGCAGGCACGAAGATACTCTATGCCCAAGGAAGTCAAGGAAATTTCCTTTACGAAAAGATCCTGGACCGACCGGGAATCGAACCCGTCACCCTCAGCATGGTCATGCTGAATACCCGTGCGTTTACCGCCTCGGCTATATGGGCCCTAATCCTGAGCCGATCCTGAGAACACTTATACGATTCATGTAAAATTTGACCTCCTTATGAACCAAATTGTGCACAGTAATTTTAGATGCAAAAGAAGATTGGAAAAACTTTATTCAGTGTTGATGCTTTATATTAACACCACAGGAATTTTAAATGGAGTGGTTTGATGAGATTACTTTGGTTACGATTTTATTCTCTTGTACATATATGAAGACTTTGACTATTTCTTCACTTTAAATCTTACCCAACGTTTACCAGGCTATCAAAAAAGCCACCATTTGATTTATTGCTAACATTGGTTTTGTTCACTTTCATAATTCCACTATTTTAAGTGCCGCATGCTTGGGTTTGGTTCAATTTTACGTTTGACCATTTCCGGCGGACACCTGGAACCGATTTCATGGCATTACTGGTTGTCCCAAATATTGTATGGATATGGCTATTTTCTTGTCAGCTGGTTATCAGGCTGCCTAAAAAGCCGCGAATTGATGTGTTCCATGGGGAGCATCCATTAAGTGCGTCACGCCGAAATTGGGAATTTTCGAAGCTCCCCTCCCCTCTTCGTACGGGTTTTTCCTATACTTAGCCCGGGAGCGGTCGCATCGTGTACTGAGTACACGCACCATGAAAAAAAGCTCACTTGTAGTACAAAGCGTGTGCGTAGTGTCGCTGAGGGTGGCTGAAGACGCGACTGCTCGAGGGTTAAAATAGCTTGTCACACTTTTACAACTCCCTCTCCCCCTAGGATCGTGACGTACTTAATGGATGGCCTCATGTATGATTTTAGTTTACTTCTATATTTTACCATTTCCGGCGGGGCACTCGTTACCTATTCTTCAACACTACCGGTTCTCCCAAATGTGCGACTGAAACTTTTTGCTGACAAACTGTCAATTAGGTTATTGAAAAAGCCGGAATTTGGTGTGTTGCACGCATAGGTTCGGCTTACTTTTATATTTTACCACTTATGACGAGACACCCAAATTCAGTTCCCGGACAGGACCTGTTGTCCCAAATTTGGTCTGCGACTATTTTTTTGCTAACCGTTCAACAGGTTACCGAAAAAGCCGCTGTTTGATGTGTCGCATGCATGGGTTTGGTTCACTATTATATTTGGACACTTCCGGTGGGACATTCGGAACCGGTTCCGGAACACTGCCGGTTCAGATATGGCCGGAGACTAGTTTCTTGCTAACCTTTCATTAGGTTATCAAAAAAGCCGCGCTCTGATGTGTCGTATGCATGGGTTTGTTTCACTTTTATATAAGGCGATTTCCGACGAGACACCCGGAACTGGTTCCGCAATACAACTGTTAGTCTCCAATGCGGTCAGAGCCTACTTCCTTAATAACTGGCCATCAGGATATTGGAAAAGCCGTGATTTGATGTGTCGCATGCATGGGTTTGGTTCTCTTTTATATTTGGCCACTTCCGTCGGGACCCCACGGAACCGGTTCCGAAACACTACCTGTTCATATATGGTCTGACACTGTTTTCCTGCTAACCGTTCATCAGGTTATCGGAAATGCTACTGTTTGATGTGTCGCATGCATGGGTTTGGTTCTCCTTCATGTTTGGCCACTTCCGTCGGGACCCCACGGAACCGGTTCCGGAACATTACCGGTTCAGATATGGTCTGATACTGTTTTCCTGCTAACCGTTCATTAGGTTATCGGAAATGCTACTGTTTGATGTGTCGCATGCGTAGGTTTGGTTCTCCTTCATGTTTGGCCACTTCCGTCGGGACCCCACGGAACCGGTTCCGGAACATTACCGGTTCAGATATGGTCTGATACTGTTTTTCGGCTAACCGTTCATCAGGTTATCAGAAATTCTGCTGTTTGATGTGTCGCATGCATGGGTTTGGTTCTCTTTTATATTTGGCCACTTCCGTCGGGACCCCACGGAACCGGTTCCGGAACACTACCGGTTCAGATATGGTCTGATACTGTTTTCCGGCCAACCGCTCATCAGGTTATCGGAAATGCCGCTGTTTGATGTGTCGCATGCATGGGTTTGGTTCTCTTTTATATTTGGTCACTTCCGTCGGGACCCCCCGGAACCGGTTCCGGAACATTACCGGTTCAGATATGGTCTGATACTGTTTTCCTGCTAACCGTTCATCAGGTTATCGGAAATGCCGCTGTTTGATGTGTCGCATGCATGGGTTTGTTGCATTTTCATGGCTGACCCCTCCCAAGGGTACCGGTCCGGAACACCTAAATGGCCATAACTCCGGAACGGCTGGACCGATCCGAACCATTTTCAATAGGAAACAATGGGACTATATGCCGCGTCGAATGAACCATCGGTCATTAAAATCGGTTGAGGTTTACTACCAAAAAGTGATGTGAGTTTTTTGTACACACACATACACACATACACACACGCACACACACACACACACACATACACACATACACACACAGAGAGGCGAGGACCACTCGGGAAACTGGCTAAGCGCCAGCATGCTACCGTGATGGACTCTCCAAAGCGAGTCATCGATGTTCGTTGCTGCAGGCTACGCAGCTAACCTTGTGGGTGCGATGTGCACTAGCCCCTCTCTGAAGCAATACCTTCTTGGTGGTTCCGGAGAGACGTAGGGTTTGGCGACCATAGGAATGGTTTAGTGGGTACGAGGAGAGAGTAGTCCTGGATTTTACTTTTGTTGTAGAAGACGGCCTGTCAGACCTACACTACCCTAACCTTCTGTTAGGGTGTCTGTTGAGCAGATTATCCCCCTATGGTTTAGAAGGAAAAAAAAAAAAAAAAAAAAAAAAAAACACACACAGACATCACCTCAATTCGTCGAGCTGAGTTGATTGGTATATGTGAGTCGTCCCTCCGGACCTTCTATCAAAAAGTCATTTTTGGAGTGAACATATAGCCTTTCCAGTACACTTAGTGTACGAGAAAGGCAAAAATATAATTTGGACATGTATATAATTTGGACATGCACGGCGATGTATGTCTTGTTTCGAAGAGCTAATAAAAGTACATACTTCTCAATATGCATTATTGGATCGAACAGATCGTATTCTAATGACTTACGTTGAAAATACGCTTTACAATTAAGAATTTACTTCAAAATTATCGAAAATGTAAATTATTTCACTAAAACCCCTCAAATGCACAGGTATACAAGACGACATACACTTCACAGTCACATACAATATTCACTTCTAAATCGTTGAATTAATAATTGTAAGTAATTCAAAAGCCTTATTGCAATGAAAAATGTTCAATAAAGAAGCTTTAGGCAGCCAATCTCCGAACATTCACCCGGAACGCTTAAAACAGGTGGTGTCCAAAATGCATTACAAGTTTTCTACTGTAAATATATTTTGGTCATCTGACGAACTATATGGGGATGCTGAGCGATTGCATACTTGGAGGCGTATTCTGTGGGTCTGGCGATATTTCCTCGATTTTAACAAAAACTGTAATAGCTATCAAAATAGTGTAGGTATTATAAATAAAATTGAATATTACGTTCAACTAACATAGAACTGATTATTCAATGCTTCAATAGAAATAAGCATGCTGGTTGACACTGTTGATTTTATCCAAGTCTGTCAAAGGTAGATCATGAAATCGTTACTGCCGGAGTAAAGCGGAGTAAAGGATTCGAAAAACGCTCCCCTGAAGAAGTAAGTTTATTTAAAATTTCTTATTCTCATTGATTATTAAACAAAGTCAATAAGTGCTAGTTTTTTTGTTGGACAAAAGTTTTTTATTGTTAAGCAAGTGATTTGTGCGATCGACCTCGAGCGTCAAAATGGCGTCTATCATGCATTTTTTATGAGTGCTCCCATCATTTCAATGGAATTAATTGACATCAACAACCGTAATTTTAAAAAATATCTCTTATTGACTGTTGATTTAAACCGTTTTTTTTTTTCTCTAAAGGAAATGTATTTCCCATGAATGGTAATTACTGAGCAATTTGTGAATTCGGCCACGATTTACAAAATGGTGTCCTTCTTACCAGGGTATCCATTGTTGATATTGATGATCTTTTTGATGTATTTGATCGATTTTAGCAGATGGTAAACGGACACAGATGATTATCAAGCTGAAACTGCTGTGAGGTTGATCATATTGTAAAGAACGTTTGATTCTTGTGGATTCGCAGTTTCAAATCCAACTTCCGAGCAAGTTGGTATGTCTGGCAGAAGACACTTGGCCCGGGTGGGTCGAAGCAGTTTGAAATCCAATCTCTGAGCGGGTTGGTGTGTCTGTCGGTAGACACTTAACCCGGGTGGGTTAACATAGTCAGGATTTCCAATCTCTGAGAGGGTTGGTGTATGATGAGAAGCTTTTGATCCGGATGGGTCGAAAGTCTTAAAGCCAACCTTCGAGCGGGTTGGCGTGTTTGGCAAAAGACACTTAGCCCGGGTGGGTCAATACAGTTTGAAATCCAAACTCTGAGCGGTTTGGTGTGTCTATTGGTAGACACTTGACCCGGGTGGGTCTGCTTAGTCTGGAATCCAATCCCTGATAGGGTTGGTTGTGTCTCATGAAAGGCACTTGGCCCGGATGGGTAAACTTTCTGGAAGGATCCAACATCTGTAAGCAGTTGAAATGTACAGTTAAGTAAAAGCGAGTAATATGTTCAGGAGTGAACGACCGAATTTGACTGCCACTGGATCTAACTTGGGTTGAGTATTGCAAGCCTGATAAGCTTACAATTCACACTCAGCCTTACATTAGATCGGCTTCCATTTCGGATTCAATATGAACAGTTAAGTAAAAGCGAGTAATATGTTCAGGAGTGAACGACCGAATTTGATTGCCACTGGGTCTAACTTGGGTTGAGTATTGTAAGCCTGATAAGCTTACAATTCACACTCAGCCTTACATTAGATCGGCTTCCATTTCGGATTCAATATGAATAGTTAAGTAAAAACGAGTAATATGTTCAGGAGTGAACGACCGAATTTGACTGCCACTGGATCTAACTTGGGTTGAGTATTGCAAGCCTGATAAGCTTACAATTCACACTCAGCCTTACATTAGATCGGCTTCCTTTTCGGATTCAATATGAACAGTTAAGTAAAAGCGAGTAATATGTTCAGGAGTGAACGACCGAATTTGATTGCCACTGGGTCTAACTTGGGTTGAGTATTGTAAGCCTGATAAGCTTACAATTCACACTCAGCCTTACATTAGATCGGCTTCCATTTCGGATTCAATATGAACAGTTAAGTAAAAGCGAGTAATATGTTCAGGAGTGAACGACCGAATTTGATTGCCACTGGGTCTAACTTGGGTTGAGTATTGTAAGCCTGATAAGCTTACAATTCACACTCAGCCTTACATTAGATCGGCTTCCATTTCGGATTCAATATGAATAGTTAAGTAAAAACGAGTAATATGTTCAGGAGTGAACGACCGAATTTGACTGCCACTGGATCTAACTTGGGTTGAGTATTGCAAGCCTGATAAGCTTACAATTCACACTCAGCCTTACATTAGATCGGCTTCCTTTTCGGATTCAATATGAACAGTTAAGTAAAAGCGAGTAATATGTTCAGGAGTGAACGACCGAATTTGACTGCCACTGGATCTAACTTGGGTTGAGTATTGCAAGCCTGATAAGCTTACAATTCACACTCAGCCTTACATTAGATCGGCTTCCTTTTCGGATTCAATATGAACAGTTAAGTAAAAGCGAGTAATATGTTCAGGAGTGAACGACCGAATTTGATTGCCACTGGATCTAACTTGGGTTGAGTATTGTAAGCCTGATAAGCTTACAATTCACACTCAGCCTTACATTAGATCGGCTTCCATTTCGGTTCAATATGAACAGTTAAGTAAAAGCGAGTAATATGTTCAGGAGTGAACGACCGAATTTGACTGCCACTGGATCTAACTTGGGTTGAGTATTGCAAGCCTGATAAGCTTACAATTCACACTCAGCCTTACATTAGATCGGCTTCCTTTTCGGATTCAATATGAACAGTTAAGTAAAAGCGAGTAATATGTTCAGGAGTGAACGACCGAATTTGACTGCCACTGGATCTAACTTGGGTTGAGTATTGCAAGCCTGATAAGCTTACAATTCACACTCAGCCTTACATTAGATCGGCTTCCTTTTCGGATTCAATATGAACAGTTAAGTAAAAGCGAGTAATATGTTCAGGAGTGAACGACCGAATTTGATTGCCACTGGGTCTAACTTGGGTTGAGTATTGTAAGCCTGATAAGCTTACAATTCACACTCAGCCTTACATTAGATCGGCTTCCATTTCGGATTCAATATGAACAGTTAAGTAAAAGCGAGTAATATGTTCAGGAGTGAACGACCGAATTTGATTGCCACTGGGTCTAACTTGGGTTGAGTATTGTAAGCCTGATAAGCTTACAATTCACACTCAGCCTTACATTAGATCGGCTTCCATTTCGGATTCAATATGAATAGTTAAGTAAAAACGAGTAATATGTTCAGGAGTGAACGACCGAATTTGACTGCCACTGGATCTAACTTGGGTTGAGTATTGCAAGCCTGATAAGCTTACAATTCACACTCAGCCTTACATTAGATCGGCTTCCTTTTCGGATTCAATATGAACAGTTAAGTAAAAGCGAGTAATATGTTCAGGAGTGAACGACCGAATTTGATTGCCACTGGGTCTAACTTGGGTTGAGTATTGTAAGCCTGATAAGCTTACAATTCACACTCAGCCTTACATTAGATCGGCTTCCATTTCGGATTCAATATGAATAGTTAAGTAAAAACGAGTAATATGTTCAGGAGTGAACGACCGAATTTGACTGCCACTGGATCTAACTTGGGTTGAGTATTGCAAGCCTGATAAGCTTACAATTCACACTCAGCCTTACATTAGATCGGCTTCCTTTTCGGATTCAATATGAACAGTTAAGTAAAAGCGAGTAATATGTTCAGGAGTGAACGACCGAATTTGATTGCCACTGGGTCTAACTTGGGTTGAGTATTGTAAGCCTGATAAGCTTACAATTCACACTCAGCCTTACATTAGATCGGCTTCCATTTCGGATTCAATATGAACAGTTAAGTAAAAGCGAGTAATATGTTCAGGAGTGAACGACCGAATTTGATTGCCACTGGGTCTAACTTGGGTTGAGTATTGTAAGCCTGATAAGCTTACAATTCACACTCAGCCTTACATTAGATCGGCTTCCATTTCGGATTCAATATGAATAGTTAAGTAAAAACGAGTAATATGTTCAGGAGTGAACGACCGAATTTGACTGCCACTGGATCTAACTTGGGTTGAGTATTGCAAGCCTGATAAGCTTACAATTCACACTCAGCCTTACATTAGATCGGCTTCCTTTTCGGATTCAATATGAACAGTTAAGTAAAAGCGAGTAATATGTTCAGGAGTGAACGACCGAATTTGATTGCCACTGGGTCTAACTTGGGTTGAGTATTGTAAGCCTGATAAGCTTACAATTCACACTCAGCCTTACATTAGATCGGCTTCCATTTCGGATTCAATATGAATAGTTAAGTAAAAACGAGTAATATGTTCAGGAGTGAACGACCGAATTTGACTGCCACTGGATCTAACTTGGGTTGAGTATTGCAAGCCTGATAAGCTTACAATTCACACTCAGCCTTACATTAGATCGGCTTCCTTTTCGGATTCAATATGAACAGTTAAGTAAAAGCGAGTAATATGTTCAGGAGTGAACGACCGAATTTGATTGCCACTGGGTCTAACTTGGGTTGAGTATTGTAAGCCTGATAAGCTTACAATTCACACTCAGCCTTACATTAGATCGGCTTCCATTTCGGATTCAATATGAACAGTTAAGTAAAAGCGAGTAATATGTTCAGGAGTGAACGACCGAATTTGATTGCCACTGGGTCTAACTTGGGTTGAGTATTGTAAGCCTGATAAGCTTACAATTCACACTCAGCCTTACATTAGATCGGCTTCCATTTCGGATTCAATATGAACAGTTAAGTAAAAGCGAGTAATATGTTCAGGAGTGAACGACCGAATTTGATTGCCACTGGGTCTAACTTGGGTTGAGTATTGTAAGCCTGATAAGCTTACAATTCACACTCAGCCTTACATTAGATCGGCTTCCATTTCGGATTCAATATGAATAGTTAAGTAAAAACGAGTAATATGTTCAGGAGTGAACGACCGAATTTGACTGCCACTGGATCTAACTCGGGTTGAGTATTGCAAGCCTGATAAGCTTACAATTCACACTCAGCCTTACATTAGATCGGCTTCCATTTCGGATTCAAAATGAACAGTTAAGTAAAAGCGAGTAATATGTTCAGGAGTGAACGATCGAATTTGACTGCCACTGGATCTAACTCGGGTTGAGTATTGCAAGCCTGATAAGCTTACAATTCACACTCAGCCTTGCATTAGATCGGCTTCCATTTCGGATTCAATATGAGCAGTTAAGTAAAAGCGAGTAATATGTTCAGGAGTGAACGACCGAATTTGATTGCCACTGGATCTAACTTGGGTTGAGTATTGTAAGCCTGATAAGCTTACAATTCACACTCAGCCTTACATTAGATCGGCTTCCTTTTCGGATTCAATATGAACAGTTAAGTAAAAGCGAGTAATATGTTCAGGAGTGAACGACCGAATTTGACTGCCACTGGATCTAACTCGGGTTGAGTATTGCAAGCCTGATAAGCTTACAATTCACACTCAGCCTTACATTAGATCGGCTTCCTTTTCGGATTCAATATGAACAGTTAAGTAAAAGCGAGTAATATGTTCAGGAGTGAACGACCGAATTTGATTGCCACTGGGTCTAACTTGGGTTGAGTATTGTAAGCCTGATAAGCTTACAATTCACACTCAGCCTTACATTAGATCGGCTTCCTTTTCGGATTCAATATGAACAGTTAAGTAAAAGCGAGTAATATGTTCAGGAGTGAACGACCGAATTTGATTGCCACTGGATCTAACTTGGGCTGAGTATTGGGAGCCTGATAAGCTTACAATTCAGACTCAACCTTACATTAGATCGGCTTCCTTTTCGGATTCAATATGAACAGTTAAGTAAAAGCGAGTAATATGTTCAGGAGTGAACGACCGAATTTGACTGCCACTGGATCTAACTCGGGTTGAGTATTGCAAGCCTGATAAGCTAACAATTCACACTCAGCCTTGCATTAGATCGGCTTCCATTTCGGATTCAATATGAGCAGTTAAGTAAAAGCGAGTAATATGTTCAGGAGTGAACGACCGAATTTGATTGCCACTGGGTCTAACTTGGGTTGAGTATTGTAAGCCTGATAAGCTTACAATTCACACTCAGCCTTACATTAGATCGGCTTCCTTTTCGGATTCAATATGAACAGTTAAGTAAAAGCGAGTAATATGTTCAGGAGTGAACGACCGAATTTGATTGCCACTGGATCTAACTTGGGCTGAGTATTGGGAGCCTGATAAGCTTACAATTCAGACTCAACCTTACATTAGATCGGCTTCCTATTCGGATTCAATATGAACAGTTAAGTAAAAGCGAGTAATATGTTCAGGAGTGAACGACCGAATTTGATTGCCACTGGATCTAACTTGGGTTGAGTATTGGGAGCCTGATAAGCCACAATTCAGACTCAGCCTTACATTAGATCGGCCTCCTTTTCGGTTTCCACATGAACAGTTGAGTTATACTAGTTTTAATGAATTTTGATTCAAGGAGGATACCATAAGTAGTAAATTGTAAATGACAATAAACTTACCTATGAATTCGTTAAAATCTTTTTATAGAAAAATGACGAGGCAGACGGCAAAGGACTCAACTGTGTTGCTGAAGGAGTTAGATGAAGAAAGGAAACGTAATGCGTCCCTGACGATCAAATTAAAAAAAGCCAGAGCCAATAACAAATTACTTGAACAATCCATGGAAGATGGTAGCTTCGTTCGTATGCATTCGACGATGCGAGATGACAGTTCTCAAAATGGCCAACACTCGATGATTATGTCATCGATGAGCAACTTGTCCTTCGCTTCTCTACAGGTGCCGATATGTAAACCGATCGAGGGAGAAGAAGAAATCGATCGCAAGTCTTATGAACAATGGAAACAAATGCTGGAGGCGTCTATGCAGTTGGCCGGCGTTACTGACGAGACAACGAAAATAAATATCTTCCGTATCAAGGCTGGACATAAGCTACTGGACGTTCTGGAAAGTACGGTATCGAACGCGGAATCGCCGGATATCGTTGTTAATCCATATTCGAATGCGGTTCATCGTCTAAGCACATTCTACGGTTCTCGCGATTACATGTTTATGCAGCGACAGAAGCTACGATCGTTGGCTCAAAAAGCAGGAGAGTCGGATGTAAAGTACGTGAAGCAGGTTATATCGGCTGCCAAGCTCTGTGATTTCGGTGACGACAACGTTGCAGAGCAGGTGGCTGACACAATTCAGGGTCACGCTCTCAACCGGAAGGTACGCGATGCGGGAAGAAAGATCCTGAGAAAACGCGGATCCCTTGTTGATCTGCTTGAGAAGGTACGAGCTATCGAGATGGAGGACTTGAACGAAGAAATGTTTGCTAAAAGTCACGGACCCGCGCAGGCAGAGATTGCAGCTGTCGCCTACGGGGAACAGAGAGGTTCGCGATCGGTAAACCACCGCTTCGAACCATCAAGTTATCAACAGAATCCACAGTCAAGATTTTTCGGAAACGGAAGCGGCAGTCGACGGGGAAGAGGTTCCAGTCGCCGGCAATTTATTAGGAGTGCAACATCTCGTACTGAGTGCTGGCGCTGTTTGAGCAGACAACATCAACCATCATCGTGTCATGCGATTGATAAAATCTGTCGCAACTGCCAGAAAAAGGGCCACATCGAGCGAGCGTGTCATCAGAAACCATTGCAGAAGCAGATCAAGCGCCGCAACAGTGGCGTGGAAGAGGATTCACCGCATGCGAAGAAAATTGCGGTGGTCAAGAAGGACGAGGACGATGCATCGGACGAAACCGTAAGTGGGCCGACACCGGCATAATTTTGTTATTCTTGCGTGTGTTGATATCACTATATTCGTAGTTACGAAGTGGTTTTTTCTTTTTCCTATTGACGGTCACATTCAAATTGACCATTTAAATTTGCTTTGCTATTTTATTTGGAAATGAATTCGATTGGAAATAAACGAATTGTTATTTCTACTTAGTTCGATGTCCCTGTATGTATTTATTCTATATGGGTTCCAGGATAATACACACTCAACGGTGGAAGCTCTGATCAAATGTCGAGTAGGAGAAAATACAGACACAGAAAGAAATGAGAATGAATGTGAACCATCCATTTGGTGCTTTGGAAGATTTGCTTGCAACATCAGTAGCAACGGAATGATTGTGGGACGTGTAGCTGGAGTTGAGGTTCAATTCCTAATTGACTCCGGGGCGGATGTGAACACCGTCAGTGGTGACATATTCCGGAGCCTAATGAACAACGTTGAAGCTAGACCGGGTATGTTAAGTGTCGAACACGGTACAGACAGGCCACTGAAAGCTTACGCGACTGATCAAGATATTGAGGTACATGCAACGTTCGTGGCAGAACTTTTCATAAGCAATGATCGACCCAGAGCAATGGAAAAGTTCTATGTAGTAGAGAACGCACGAGCGTTATTGGGTCGCAGTACAGCTATGCGATACAGCGTTTTGCAAATTGGTCTCAACGTTCCGATACAGACTGGGTCACATTCGAATTTCCCAGGGGAAATTCACTCGCTTTCCACTAACACAGAGTTTCCGAAATTCAATGTGGCTCCAGTTGTTCTCAACTACGACAAAAACATGGCACCCTCCAGAAGAATTTTTACCAGTATCCCGCCATCGTTCAGATCCGAGACTAGTCGACGTTTGAATGAGTTGTTAGAATCAGGGATCATCGAACGCGTTACCGATTCCATGGACAAATCCTATTGTTCATCGTTGCTAGTGGTCCCTAAAGGGAAACATGACATCCGATTGGTGGTTGACTTGAGGGGACCGAATAAGGCAATTATTCGTACTCCATTCAAAATGCCAACATTAGAGTCCATCATGACGGATCTTCCTGGACGAAAATGGTTCTCAACCATAGATTTGACGAGCGCGTTCTTCCATGTTGAGCTCGACGAGAATTCTCGGCATTTGACGAATTTCTTTGCCGGAGACGGAATGTACCGCTTTAAGAGATTGCCATTCGGGCTAACAAATGCGCCGGATACATTCCAGGAAATTATGGAACCAGTGATTCTGGCAGGCTGTAAGGGTGTTCGCAATTATCTTGATGATGCCCTGGTATTTGGAGACACCAAAGAAGAGCATGACGAAAATCTACGAGTCGTTATGGAACGATTTCGCGAACACAACGTTAGCATCAATGAGGAGAAATGTGTCTTTGGAGCACAGTCCGTGAAATTCCTTGGATTTCAAGTAGGTGATGATGGAATTCGGGTAGAAGAAGAGAAGCTCAAAGCGATACGGGAATTCCGTAGACCGGAGACCCAGCTAGAGGTCAAAAGCTTCCTTGGGCTGATGAACTTTGCAGAGAGGTTCATTCCAGGCAGAGCTGACAAGACTGAAAAACTTAGGGAGCTAGCCAAATCGGAAACATTCTACTGGGATGCAGAACTAGAACAGGAATTTGTATTCATGAGAGAAAAGGCACTCACCACTATATCGAAATTGGGATATTTCGATATTCATGACGACACAGAACTTTTTGTTGATGCATCGCCGATAGGACTAGGCGCTGTACTCGTCCAGTATAATAAAGAAGGAATACCGCGAATAATTTCTTGTGCCTCGAAGGCATTGACCGACACGGAACGAAGATATCCTCAAACCCAGAAGGAGGCACTTGCCATAGTTTGGGGTGTCGAAAGGTTCACTTTTTACTTGACCGGAAAGACGTTTGTGATCCGTACTGACTCAGAAGCGAACGAATTCATTTTCGGGGAAGGATTGAAAACAACTAAACGGGCCGTATCTAGAGCAGAATCTTGGGCACTGCGTTTGCAGTCTTATGACTTTACGATGAAAAGAGTCCCGGGTCACCTTAATGTGGCAGATGCTTTATCTCGCCTAATATCGAAAGCTCAAATCGATGAACCATTCGAAGAAGAGGACGAACATAACTTGCTCTATGCGTTGGACATTGGGTGTATGAAAATAACGTGGAAAGATATACAACTGGAATCCGAAAGTGATGAGGAATTGTTGGATGTTCGATCCTCAATGAAGTCAGGTGTTTGGCCAAAGCAACATTCCCGTTATGCGGCACAAGCGAAGGATTTGAGCAGTTTGGGTCCCCTTGTATTCAAAGAGGACAAAGTTGTTCTACCCCGAAAACTTCGAAGACTGGCACTAACAGAAGCCCATCAGGGACACTTGGGATGCCCGGCTATGAAAAGGATTCTTCGTGACTATTTTTGGTGGCCAGGACTAAGTGCTGACGTCGAAGAGTTTGTTAAGAGTTGCGTGACATGCGTCTCCATTTCGAAACGAAATCCACCCATCCCTCTATCAAGCCGCCAGCTTCCGGAAGGACCGTGGGAGGTTCTCCAGGTGGATTTCCTTACTATCACCGGTTGTGGATATGGAGAATTTATGGTCCTGGTCGACACTTATTCTCGCTTCATATCTGTAGTAGAAATGAGGCATATTGACGCTAAAACAACCAACGAGGCGCTGCAGAAGATCTTTTTTACATGGGGGCTTCCACTTGTATTACAAAGTGACAACGGCCCACCCTTCCAAAGCAGCGAGTTTGTCGAATTTTGGGAAACGAGAGGTGTGACTGTTAGGAAGTCCATTCCATTGTGCCCTCAGACTAACGGAATGGTAGAACGACAGAACCAGGGCATATTGAAAGCGATGACGGCAGCGAAACTAGAGGGTACCAGCTGGAGAAAGGGGCTTCAAGAATACGTACACGTGCACAATACCCTAAAACCTCACGCAAGGCTCTGCATCACACCGTTCGAACTATTAGTGGGCTGGAAATATCGAGGATCGTTCCCAGCCCTGTGGAACACCAGGCAGGATAAAGTCGATCGGGAAGAAGTTCGCGAAAGAGATTCAACAACAAAATTCCAAAGCAAAATCTATGCCGATACTCGTCGTGGAGCAAGGCCATCTGATATCGCGGTGGGAGATGTAGTACTGATGGCGGTTCCCAAGAAGAATAAGACCGATCCAGTGTTCAGCAGCGAGCGCTATACTGTCCTGTCTAGAGACGGTGCAAAGGTAGTGGTCCGAAGCGATAGAGGAGTACAGTACACTCGCAACGTTCAAGATTTCAAACGATTACCTGGCCATTGTCGGGTGAAGCCATTTCGCCGGCCGTTTCAACGCACACACGACTTGTAGACGCGTCTACTCTCTACAACGTTAATCTCGAAACTGATTCTTGCTCCTTTAGCCCAAGCACTCGCAGTCGGTCTTTCATCGCGCGTGAGAAGAAGGAGCGGAAGAGAGCGAGACAGATAGTGTTTGTGTAGAGTCGGCACCACTCTTGTCATCAGCTATCGACGTTCGCACAACTTCCGTTCAGTCCGATACACATACATACCTTCTTATGACAGTCATGTCGATCGATGTCGATGAAGCTCTTTTTCCGTGCAGAAGGAAAGTCTACCACGTAACGATTTCATGATCTACCTTTGACAGACTTGGATAAAATCAACAGTGTCAACCAGCATGCTTATTTCTATTGAAGCATTGAATAATCAGTTCTATGTTAGTTGAACGTAATATTCAATTTTATTTATAATACCTACAGGTTTTTTCAGTATTTGCTCTAACGAGTCTTCCAAGTATTCCTGGAGGAATTCCAGCAAGGCTTAATGGTATATTTTACCAGAAATTCCTGAATTAATCCCAGCAGCATCTCAGTAATGGTACCTGAAGCTCAAGTGGATTTTCTGGGTAAATTCTGAGAAGAAATTCTGGAGGAATGCTTGTAAAGATCCAGTATGAAATTTTGAAGAAACATCTGGAGGAACCACGGCAGGAGTTTGAGTAGAAATCTCAGCTGCAACCGCAGAAGGTATGCCAACAATACTATCAACAGGAATCCTAGATTCATGTTTCTCCAAAACTCCTCCCGTGTTTCATCCAGAGATTCCTCCATGGACTCCAATAGGAAATCGGATGGTATTCTCCGTAAACAGATGCAGGCTCTGTTTAACTTGCAACGTTAGTCTAGTAAGAAGTGAAAAAGCATAAGGAGGTGTATATCATCACAAAGAACAACTTTATACAACACGCAAAATTTCCCAAAAATCCATAAAACATTCTAACGAAAAAAAAAACTGTTTTAAGAGGCCATAGAAAAAAATACACATAACCTTTAACATAGATCAGATAAGGTAATTTTTGTTCGGTAAACTTTCCAACATTACTTAAGCTTCATTCCATCCCACTTCTAAAAATAATTTGTGGGATTTAAAAAAAAAGTCTTCAAAAACTTAAACATAAAAACAGTTGGAAATCTGTTTATTTTTTTTAAGATTCTGGTAATCTTCCACTCAGGGATCCGTAAGAAATTCTCCCGGTGTGGATTTCGTGGCTTTCAATTACGCATTCCTTGATCTGCGCACAAAGTTCCTCTAAATTCTGAAGTCAATCGAAATTGTCGTATAATGTAATATAGCTTCGACAGTCGAGAGTCTTCATTCTTGATCGAAGAATGGCGCTTCATTCGTATTCGCGTTCGTTCGTACATCGCACTGTCAGGTGAAGCCATTTCGCCGGCCGTTTCAACGCACACACGACTTGTAGACGCGTCTACTCTCTACAACGTTAATCTCGAAACTGATTCTTGCTCCTTTAGCCCAAGCACTCGCAGTCGGTCTTTCATCGCGCGTGAGAAGAAGGAGCGGAAGAGAGCGAGACAGATAGTGTTTG
The DNA here is from genome assembly GCF_035046485.1 of Aedes albopictus. Lineage (NCBI taxonomy): Eukaryota > Metazoa > Arthropoda > Insecta > Diptera > Culicidae > Aedes > Aedes albopictus. The sequence continues at coordinate 233,825,734 of NC_085137.1, forward strand.
TGTAGAGTCGGCACCACTCTTGTCATCAGCTATCGACGTTCGCACAACTTCCGTTCAGTCCGATACACATACATACCTTCTTATGACAGTCATGTCGATCGATGTCGATGAAGCTCTTTTTCCGTGCAGAAGGAAAGTCTACCACGTAACGATTTCATGGTCTACCTTTGACAGACTTGGATAAAATCAACAGTGTCAACCAGCATGCTTATTTCTATTGAAGCATTGAATAATCAGTTCTATGTTAGTTGAACGTAATATTCAATTTTATTTATAATACCTACATCGTCTCCCACCCCTACTCTTTCATTATACAGTAGGCGTTCGATAACTGCAACATGTTAACGTTTCACTTTGCGAATGAAATTCGATAACTGCAACGACTGACAGATGTCAACAAGTTGTCAATAGACATTAAAAAACCGCGAACGTGATCTGACTGTTCATCTGGACTAACATGGCGTACAATTTTGAAGTTTGGCGGTGCGATAACTGCAAATTTGTTGCACTCACCGAAATTGCAGTTGAACCGTTTGCACCGACTGATCGTCTACTGTAGTCTATTTTACGAGCTGATTTTATAAAAGAAAATTTGACAGGAGGTAGTGTCACTACCACGCTAGCTACCACGTGAAAACAAATATTTATCATCATCAAAAATGTTGTCATTCCGTATAATGGGTCATTTTAATCAATTAGCGATGATTGCCCCAAGAAACAGAACTAGTTGAACAGCAGTTTCTTAAGCTAAAGTTTGCTTAAGAGTGGTTTGTTGCACTCTTGTGCAGCTAAAATGTTTCTTGGGGCATCAATGTTAAAAAAATAATTTGTAGGTATTATAAATACCTTGTAATTGTAGGTATTATAAATAAAATTGAATATTACGTTCAACTAACATAGAACTGATTATTCAATGCTTCAATAGAAATAAGCATGCTGGTTGACACTGTTGATTTTATCCAAGTCTGTCAAAGGTAGATCATGAAATCGTTACGTGGTAGACTTTCCTTCTGCACGGAAAAAGAGCTTCATCGACATCGATCGACATGACTGTCATAAGAAGGTATGTATGTGTATCGGACTGAACGGAAGTTGTGCGAACGTCGATAGCTGATGACAAGAGTGGTGCCGACTCTACAAATAGATGCCTGTTAAGCGGAGAAATTTGATTATTTGCAAGAAAATATTTGTTAATTTATGCTACTTCCACGATTTAGCAGTATTCATGGCTAAACATTGAGATAATTGCCCTGTCCAAATTATATATACCTGAGGGTGTCCAAAATATATATTCGGTTTCGAAAATGCAATTCTAACAGGCGATTGGAAATTGTGATTTTCTCAGCTTAAAATGCTTTCGTTAAGTTTTTTGTCACCAGGAACGCAAAATACAATCATATTGTAAGCGTATTGGTAACTTTGCAAAAAAAAAAAATCAATTGCTTTCTAAGGAAGCTAGGGGACGATTTTTCCAAAGTTGTCCTCAGCCTGTCCAAAATACATGAATTACCCTATAGCGATGAGCCGGGTTCAACAGCCGAGGTATGATTTTCACAGAATCCAGCAACTTTGTCTGTTTTACTAGATTGCCCCACGCACCAAACGTACTTTTTACAGGACGCATGTAGAATCGGTAACTTACGAATGTTTCCGAAAATTCTGTAGGAAGTCATGAATTGTTCTTACAATTCTAAAAAAAATGATGTAGTAAATTGAAATAAACGGTATTTTTATTAGATTACAAATTTTCTAATTGAACTATAATCAACACCGTCGTCCCATTAGAAACCTCACAGAAGCTTCCAGCCCAACACCGAAAGCAAACAATAATGAGTTTTGTCGTCCGAAAGGAGGACCCAACAAAAAAGGATTCGCTGTTTCTTGGTCCATCGCCATTCGTCTCGTGTCGAAGAAACTCATAACTGACTTTCTTCTTTTTGCGTCCTTTCGGTTTACGGCGAAGAATTTAGCGAGGAGTATATTTGGGAATAGATATTGCCAGCTAGAAGGACAAAACAAAGTTGTCCCCGTTTAGGGGCAATTAATGTTCATTTTTCTTGTGTTTTTATGTCGATCGGAGGAGGGGTAATTATCACCACCGACGACCGGGGCGTGTCTGTTCGAAATTAATCACACTTAATGCAGGAGTTTGTTTCTCGTTTGTTTGCTCATAGTGCTTGATGAACCTGGTGAAGTTTTTTTTTGGTCTTTGGTAATATGGAATAAGAAAACTTAAATTCGTTGTAAAAACAGTGCTAATTTCACATGAAGGTTACAACTGCAGTGCAGTGTCTTTAACGATGCTGGTAAGTAACAATCCAATGTGCTTAAACTACGTGACGTTATTCTCAGTTTGAAAGAGAAGAAGTGTAGGGTGTCGTCTATATACCATGTAGTTCCATATTCTGAACTAAAGAACACTTTTCCTTGTCTGTTTCTCCAAAATTTATTTGCACCGCATTCTTTACCCAGATTCCCAATAACTAGGTTCTCTATCATCCCCCAGCAAAACACCAAGAAGTTAATGGATGGTCCCCAACTAATTCATATTTATGTAGGTAGAACATTGTCGAACAACCCCACATGCAAACTCGAACCGCCAGAACAGAGGGCCGGTAGTTCATTAATAGCTCAAAGGCTTACCTACCCACTGCTACGTACAAGTTCGAGAGTGTGGAACACTAACCGCCGGAAAACTAGAGAGCTTACCTTGTCACTTTCTGGCTTCACTGCTTGGTTACAAGTTTGCGCGTAAATATTTATGAGCATGCTGAAGAAGCCTTCGGCTGCTGCGGAGGTGCATACACTGTGCTAATAATAAATTACAGCGAAGCTACCCGACCAGAAGCACCTAACAAGATAATAACAAAATTATAACAACCGTTGTTAGAAATAACAGAATTTGATATAATTTTGTTGTAAGGAGTCTTATAAGTGAATGACCATAACAAAATTGTAACAAAATTTGTTATTATTTTAGAAACAAGACTATAACAAATCTTGTATTATTTATCCAAACAGGTATATAACAAAATTTGTTACATTATGCATATTAAAATAATTGCCTACAACATGATTTCGTAACAGATTTATTATAATATTTGCTATGATTTTTGCAACAAAATAATTTCAAAATTTGTTGGATTTTTGTATCGACGCGAAAAAGTTTGATCGATTTTGTAATATTGACCATTCGAGCCAAAAAATTAAAAACAAAACATATAACATAGGTAGCATTCATTTATAACGCAACGCAATGCTAAAATCGTCATGTTTTAACTCCCCCTTCTCTTCCGGTACACTTTAGAGAGTATGAAGGTCCTAAAGTTTTTGTATTGACCGTATCGCCCGATTGTACTACACCCTCACCCTTGAGCGATACGTAATTTGTGGACGGCGTCACATTTTTTATGAAAAAAGTAACAGAATCTGTTATCATTTATTTAGTTTTAATCTACCAAATTCACATACAAGTAGTGTTTTGAAGCTATCGTTATGCGATATCACTATAGCTATAAGCTGTAGTAAAAAAAATCTTGGGATATCAACATGACTTTTTATCAAAATAAACTGTAAGCTGGATATATAGCTGCAAATCAAATGATTCACAGGTATCTTTTTTCTAATTTTTTGGGATTCTTTTATTGCACTCTAATTCAAATCCGGAATAGTTGCTGGATGATACGCCAATCGAATAAGAACCCAACCAACAAAACCGTTGCTTTTATACAGTTTTTTTTGTAATATGGCAGCTTTTGTAGCGTTTTGTAGAAATTGAAGGACCGGCGGAGAAAAAGGCTAACAGGCTAATGAAATTCGTGTAACTTCGAAACTGTGGAAAAGCAGCGTAGAGAAAGTTGTGTAGAAGTGAATTCACTATAGGGTAAATGTACCAATAGTGGTGCTATTAGTAGCTCCTTGTAGTAAAATAATTGAATAAAATTTATAAAACCACAAAACAAAAAGTTTAAAAACGTTAATCAGTAGTATTTTACTTAAATTTGCTAGGAAAAATGTAAAAACCATTGTTTATTTCATATTTTACTAATAAATCACTTGCACCAACTATAGGTACACGGTTCCTATTATGGAGGTAAAATTTAACATTGGTTCCTATAGTGGCGCATCCTATTGTATTCTTATGGGACCCACCACTATAGGAACACTACCACCACAATAGGTGCAAAGGAGCAAAAAAATTAAAGAAACTAATTGTTTAAAATAGGTTTTTCGGCAAATCCTGAACAAAAAACTGAATTAATGTAATTAATTAGGAATGAGACATCTATTAAAAATGTCATTTGCAAGCTGTTTGGATGAAATAGGGCTAAATTGCCACTACCACCACTATTGGTACTACCTCCACTAAGGGAACGTTTACCCTAAAGCAAATCTGCGTGAAATCGGTAAACGACAAAACTTTAATACCTCGGTTTCAGGCGAAACGTAGCTAACGTATTCAGCAATAAAAGTATAAGTGATTTTACGTGAGAAAAGATCGTTTGTTTTCGAGAGTAACTTTTGAGAAGAACGAATGTTTTTGACATGAATGTTCTTGAAAAACTGTTATACGGAAACCATTCGTATTAGAGAAAAAGTGTCTGAACAAATATGGTCCATTTGTTTGACTTCGTGAAAAAATAAACACAGAAAAAACCTGTTTTACTCATAAAAAAAACATATTTTAACACAAAAACTCCAATTCTCAAAATACGTTTTTTTAACAGTGTATAATTTTGAAGGAAACTCGGGTATTTTGTTGACAAAATGAAACATGAAGCAAACATTATTTAAAAAAAGCCTTTCAAATAGCAATGCTTATGAGTTTTTTGAAAAATCTCTTTCGGTTAACTCTTAGTAAGAACAAAGAAATATAGCTAAAACGATGGATATTGCATGTGCTGTAATTTCCAACCAGATGAACAATTCTTCCGTTACATGGAACTTGCAATACTTTTGACTTTAATTTTACACAAATGACGTATCTCTCTCTACAAACGAAAACATGATATCGATTACAGAAAATACCAAAACAGTACTACTGCTCTCTGAGGAAATTAATAAAGTATACCGAGTGGTGAATGTTATTGAACGTGGAGAGCAAAAGTGGAATCAAATAATTATTATCATTAAAAAATGCCCTCTATGCTACTAATTCTGCTCAGTTAATTATGGAATTTATTCAGCCTATTTTGTTTCGACCTTAGGGAGCATCCATTAATCTTTCTGAACGTGCGCCATGACCCTGAAACTGCACCGAGCTCGCGCCGTATTCGACGAGCGAGCTTTTTTGGTGGTGTTATACTTTTTCCAACGGCGCGCCACCTGCAGGGTTAAGTACGTCACGCTAAAATTGGAAATTTTCAACCCTCCCTGCCTCCTCTAAACGTATTTGACCTATGGATGACCACTTATGTAATGGATTTCATTTCATTGCTTAAAACAAAATAAATTTTTTAATATAACTAAATTATATCTGAAGTTGTTATTATATTTGCCTATGATATAATTGTGATCGATTAAAACAAGATCTTCATCGACAAATCAAGTCTATTATGTGTCAACCAGCTCTATGTGATGTCATACTACCCCTCTCGTGTACGTCTGACAAACAAGGATTTGAATGACAGAGCTGGCAATACGTAGAACCAGTTAAGCTTTTATCACCGCTCTCCTCAAGAGCCGTGATGGCCTCATTGGTAGAGGCGCCAGATTTCTACCGATGGTAGGTGTCTTGGTACAAATCCCGTTCTGACCCAAAAATTTTATAATGTTCTGGAAACTATTTTTATGTCACTTATTTTTTTTTCTAAAAATAGAATAGCACACTTAAAAATATTTACCCAAAAAATGAGTATAAAAATTAGTTTTTACCCTAATTGGTTGCAAAGGAATTATAACACAATTTGTTATAATTTTGTAATATTCTATCATACTTCTGGAACAAGCTTTGTAATATTTTTGTTATGATCATAACACAAGTTATTACCTTTTTGTTCTTTTCAGTGGAACTTTTGTTAGAATTTTTGTTGTTTTAACTACTAACGGTACATGTTTTATAACAACCCTTGTTATAAAAATTAATTGTAACAAAATAACACAGCTTGTTATAATTTTGTTATGTCCATCTAGTCGGGTAAGCTTGGATGCAGTGTGTAGGCTGAGAAGCAATGCATACAATTTTCGGCTGGCTAATATTAAATTTGCTGAGCTCAACACAACTGCAATGCCATTTACGGAAGCTTATCCATGATAAATACATTGACTACACCAATACAAGAGGTAATCGACCACTCAGTGATTCAGGGTGGCGAGGGCAGACGAGAAACTTATCAGCATGGAAACGGCGGCACGATCAAACACGATTACTGTGGCACAGGAACGGACATGTGGATCGGAACGACATGCTAAAATTTTATGCAACACTCAATGGTTCGTAGCACAAAACTGCGCCAGTTCCCAATGTGAAACTACTGCTAGACACCAAGCGTTAGATTGTGACCACTCACCTAGCAACTACTAGTAAGTAAATAACATGTTGGTCCTTCAACGTGATGGTCCGTCACGTGTTGGTCCGAAAGACTATGGTTGTTGGTCACGAAATACATCGAGCTTTCGTGTTGCCGACGAACTTTCATGATCATAAGTCGCGGTGTCGCGATGATGAGGTGTCATGCTGCTGGCTGAAGCGTCGTGAGGATGTGATGTCCAATGATATGCAAATATTTACATCCAACTCAAGTTTCTGAGCCTAGAATGCCTCACTAATATGTTACAGGCAGATAACATTATTGGAGACAGCAATGTAGGTACTTCAAAGATAACTACCTCATACTTTCACGGGTCAATGAATTACAAGGACTGCCAGCTCAGAGTTGTGTGCTTAGCTAATAGTGCAGCCTGGGCACTGTTGTCCTTCTAACATCAGCTAGATTGAGGAGGTTCGTTCCGAGTGTTTGTTCACCAACAGTGGCGTAGCTAGGAGCTTGGGGACCCGGTGCGGATCCAAATGTGTGGGCCCTCATGAAAATTACAGATGTACATATTTTACAATGATAAATCTATCCTTCTAACTCTCAAATGATCATGTCGTTGTATTTTGAACAAAATGTTATCTCAACTTTTGTACTTAGCATTAGCGTGATGCTGGCAGTGGTGGGCATCTAACTGACGGAAGGTTAAAAATAATTTTCTGTATTCACTCATGAATTTTTTTGGGGATTTCTGCAAGGATAAGTACATCCCGGAATTCCATCAATAATGAGCCTAAGATTTTCCTTTCTAAGAATTATGTTGAAGTTTTTTTAGGAATTGCATCAAGTAATCCTTTAAAAATTCCTCCAATTTCTCCAATGTTTTTTTTTTTTTTTTTTTGGGAACCAGATATTTTTCCAAGAAATTACATCGGAATTCCCAAATTCGGAAGAGAAGTCCTTCTAGATTTTTTTCAAACATTCCTCCATGATTTCTTTCAGGAAATCCTCTAAATATCCCTTAAATAAATTTTCCACGGAAGTCAAGCATTTCTCCATACACACTCAAAAAATATTCGCGGGCTCGGCTTTCCGTGCAAAGCCGACTACTCAGCAAACTCAAAAACTGATATCTCAGTTAAAACTGCATATATTAGCTGATTCTTAGCAAAACAGTTGCCGAACCTCAGTAATGAACTGTCAAAGTTACTGAGATCTCGGTTATGTTGTTGTTTGCCGAACGCTCGAATGTGCGGATCTCGGCGAAAGTTTGAGAAAATGCTGAGATCCCGGCATTTCAAATTAAGTGTGTAGATTTATCCACGAGTTTAGTTTGGCATTTCCTCAAGCATTCATTACTCATCTTGGCGATCGTTTGAAGATTTATTAAGAATTTCTTCCAAGGATTCCTTTAGAAATTCCTTTAAGAATTACTGCAACGCTTTTTTTCGAAAAAAAAAAATTGCAAGTATTCTTCAAGGAGTTTCTCTCAAGTTTCATTAAGAGATTCATCCTAGAAATCCTCGAAGAAGTTTTCAAAGAATCCATTGAATAACAATTGAAAAAAATCCTCCAAGGATCCCTACAGCAGTTCCTCTAAGAAAATTCTTAGGAGAACTTCTGTGGGATTTTCTTCCAAAAATCCTTCTGAATATCTTCCGCAAATTCTGATACATCCATATACTCTAGGAGTTTCCCCAAGGATTCCTTCAGGAATTTTTGCTAGCATATCTCTAGGAACTCTTCTGAAAATTTCTATTGCGACTTTTGATAGCAATCGTTAAAAATTCTTTCGAAAAACCTTTTGAAAAACCATTCTAAGTTTCCATCAAGCCGTCTCAGTCAAAAATTTCTCCAGGGTTTATTAATGATTTCTCCAGGGTTATTAAATAAGATTCCTCCGAAAATTTGTTTAAAAAAATCTCTGAGGATTCCTGGTAGGGTCAACGTGCCTTAGTAATCTTACAATCCCAAATTCATCTTAATCGAAAACAAAGCGATTACGATTGATTATGTAATATTTGTTATCATTCGTGCCACTTCTAACAAACAAGCGCTTCATTCCTTTGTTTTCAGTAGGATGCAAACAGGAACGTATATGCTTATACAGGGTGTTAGGTTCCCGAGTGCAAACTTTTTAAAGGGTGATAGAGGACCATAAATGGAGAAAAAAATTGTTCTACGCATATGGTCAAATCTCAACCGTTACGTAGTTATTGAACTTCCCATGTTTATGACTCTTATTGCCTTAACTGGCAATAACTTGAAAATGGTCAAACTTATCGAAGTTTTTTTACTCTTATTCGAAAGATTATTGAATTTTCTAACAAATGGCATCTTTGAATCGATTGGTTTAGTTAAATAACTAAATTTTCTAGAGCAAAATAGCCAAAAATAGTGTATTTTTATTGGTTTTTGTCAATTATCTTTGAAACATGCGTAATAAATAAAAATTCTTTCTTTGGCAAAGTTGTGGCCCCTGTTACACTCTACAATTCGTTCTTCGACACCAAACTTCTAGATCTTATCGTTTTCTTGCTATTAAGCTATTTTGCTCTAGAAAACTTAGTTATTTAACTAAACCAATCGATTCAAAGATGCCATTTGTTAGAAAATTCAATAATCTTTCGAATAAGAGTAAAAAAACTTCGATAAGTTTGACCATTTTCAAGTTATTGCCAGTTAAGGCAATAAGAGTCATAAACATGGGAAGTTCAATAACTACGTAACGGTTGAGATTTGACCATATGCGTAGAACAATTTTTTTCTCCATTTATGGTCCTCTATCACCCTTTAAAAAGTTTGCACTCAGGAACCTAACACCCTGTATAGTAAAGGAACATATACCTGATGTGATAAGATAAAATCAAATAATTTCTTCAGAAGTTTCTCCAAGGACTCCTCTTAAGACTGTTTTGCCACTTTCCTTAGGAATTCTTTAAGAATGAATAGAAGCATCTTTAAAGTGATTAATGCAAGTTTAAGATGGATATGGGATACCCATCTTCCAATCCAATTCTTCAGGAATCACTTTAAGAATTTCTACGGGTTTTTTTCCAAGGATTTCTAAAATATTTCTTCAAAAAAATCTTTCGGAGTTTCTTTAAAGATCTTCTTAGGAACCTCTGCGATGGTTTCATAAATCGAACAAAGCATTCCTTGCTTAATTTATTAAATAATTTCTCAAAGAGCTCTACAGATCATTACTTTTGGGATTTTTCCAGGGATCGCTTTAATAATTCTACCAAGGTTCTATTCAAAATTCTAAAGGAATTCCTTCAAAAGGGCCATTTGAAATTCCACCCAAACTTCCTTTATGAGTTTTTCCAAAGATTTCTTCATAAGTTTATCCAATAATTCTTTGCGATTTCTCCAAAGATTCAACTGATTCAATTAAAAAAATTAAGATTTTTTTCAAGTATTCTCACAGAAATTTCCCCAAAAAATTCTACTGGTACGCCTTCAAACATTTTTGCGATTTTTCTTAGGAAATTGTTTGTGAACTTCCTTAGATTTTTGGAAATTCCTAAGGTTTTTTTTTTTAGATTTTCTTTGGCCGTTCCTATGTAAATGCTTGTTTTTTTTTTAATTCGCAAGAGTGTATCTCATAGAATTTACATAGACAGAATTCCGTAAGGAATTATCAAATGAAATTTCCAGAGGAATTATCAAAGGAATTTTCCAAGGAACTACTCCAGAAATTTTCCAAAATTGCCGCCTCAATTTACAAACGAGTTGAATAAGGAATTTTCAAAGTACCTGCCGATCGAATTTCGAAAGGAACTATTGAAAGAATTGCAAAAGTAATTGTTAGGTATATCATTAAAGAGACTGCCGGTGAAACTTCGAAAGTAGTGCCGTAGATATTTTGAAAAATAAAAACTTAATTCAATTTCGAATATTATTGTCCAGAAATTTCCGAATGAGTTACCGATCCAAATTTCGAAGGAATTGCCGAAATAGTTTTCAAAAAAAATGTCCAAGAAACCCCCAACAATAATCATATAGGAAATTTAGGATTAAATCCAATAAAAATAGCTAGAAAGATTTCCAAAGGCTTTGACAAAAAAAAAATCCGCCAAGGGTAATATGAAAAAAAAACCAACGAGAAGATGTAAATGGAATTTTCAAAGAAATTTCCGTAAAAAAAATTCTGAAGAAGTTCGCAAAGCCATTGCTGAAGCATTGCGGAGAACTGGATAAAGAAGTTTCCAAAGGAATTGCCTTACAATTTCTCAAAAGAATTGGCGTATGAATTTCCAATGAAACTTGGAACTTGCTATCAAAGGAATTGCGAACGCAATAGCTGATACAATTTTTAAATGAATTGCCAAAGAATTTCTTAATAACCTTCTTAATAACCACTGAAAAAGGTTCAAAAGAAATTTCGAAATGAAAATTCTAATAAAAAATGCAAGATTTTTTTTTCAAGAATTCACAAAGAAATTCGTCCAGGAAATGTTATTGGAATTCTTTTAATAAACTCTTTAGGTATTCTTCCAAGGTTTCCATCTATTGATACCATTAAAGATTTACTTAGCGATAACACCACTTTCATTCGGATTTCCTTCACGATTTTTCTAACGATTTCATCAATCATTTGTTCCAAATGAGGAACTCCTAGAACTTTTTCTTAAATATCTTTTACGATTCATCTAGGAATCACTTCAAGGACTTCTTTACAAATTCCTCAAAGATTTGCTTCGAAATTTGCTACAGCGATTGCTTCGGGAACTCCTCCAAGTGTTTCTGAAGCAATTTCTTCAGTAATATGTACTCCCAAGAATTTAATAAATAGTTTTTTTTTAAGATTTCAAGAAACTATTGCTTTTGGGCTACCCCACATGATCCCTTGAGCAAATTTCCCAGAGGAATCCTTTAGGTATTCCTTCAAGATTTGTTTTCAGAAATTTTCTGCAAGGGTTCTTTTTGAAATGCCTCAAATGTTTTTTCTTGAATTCCTTTCAAGGATTTCTTACGAAACATTTTTCAAGCATTTCGAAGATTTCTTCAGAAATTCTTCCAATAATTGCTGTATGAAATCGTCCAAAGATTCCTTTGGCATTTTTTTTTCAATTCCTCTTCCACAATTTGTTCATGAATCGTTTAAGAAATTCCAGACATAAGTTTGTTGTTTGAAAATAATGGGATTAACATCGTACACCACGAGTTTAGAGATTTTAAAGCCTTGCATTGCGATTTTCGAACGGTAACTTCGAGTCGGTAAGCACTGCAACTCTGGTGAAGCTCTATCATCAAACAGTTTCGACTTTGGGTTAGAAATGATTGATTATTCACGAGTTGAAAAGTACGCAACAAATTCAGCTTCCGTTTTGTCTGCAACAAAAAATTTCGAGATCATGTCATTATCTGTTACCAGTAGGGATAAAGAGTAATCGTCGCACCTTCTTTGTTGCTTGTTTTGTGCCTCTTTTGTCTGACAATTCTCTTCACTGTTCAGGAATACTTTACGTTATTCCTCATAGTACTTATAGTGCTTCTACTACTACTTCATACCCAATGATTCTTTACGAATACATCTTAGAGTTTATCTAGAAAATTCTTCGAGGATTCCTTTAAAATTTCCTCCAAAAATTATTGCAAACATTTCTACAAGGATTCCTTCGGGAATTCCTTCGAAATTGCTTTAGAAAATCTCAAAAGCATCCATTCAGGAGCCATACCTGATCAAGTATAATCTCAGAAATTCATTATAGATTATATTATATTATATTTTCAATGAGCAACTCCTGCAAGGTTCCTTCTAGGAGAAGTCTCTAAAAGAATCCTTGAGAAATTTCTTAAGGTTCATCTGAAGGTTTCGTTAAAGGACTTCATGACATAATCCTTGAACGACTTTATGAAGGGATCCAAAGAGGTATTAAAGAGGTATGTAAATGCTTGAAGGAATTCGCAAAAAAAGTAATCCTTGAAGGGATATTTGAAGGAATCTTTGATAATCTTTTGAAGAAACTCCTGAAGAAATTCGTGGAGGTGTTCCTGAAGTTATCAATTCAAGTATTCCAAAATCAATGCTTAGAAGAATTTCTGATGCAATCCTTGAAAAAAGTCCTGAAGTAAATCTTAGAGGATTTTTTGTAGAAGTCTTTAAAGTAACTGCTTGATAAATCGTAATACATATTCTCGAAGACACAGTAAGTATTTACCTTGCCCGAAGGAATTCTTGCAGAAACTAAAAAACTCTTGATAATCACGAAGGGGCCCCACATACCTATCAGCAATTCTGCGAAGTGTTGAACTTATAGGAAACTTTCGCAATTCAAAGAATTTTATTCAAACTAGTATTAGAAATCTTCCTTGATTTCGAGGCCACCTGAATTCGGGGGCCCGGTGCGGACCGCACCCATCGCACCCCCCTTGCTACGCCACTGTTCACCAAAGAGGTGCGGCTCAAGCAGCGTCCGTTCTGGCATCCATCAGCAGAGTAAGAAATGCTGTATCGCGTAGGCAATATCTCTGGAGGCAACCCCTTCAGCGCGATCTTGCCAACGTGGTACCAGTAACTTAGCCTGCTAGAAACCTTCGAATACCAAGAAAAGCAATAGTAGAAAAAAAAAAACGGATTGATTCAACGGCAACAGACCCGGCAATGAGTTGAGGGCATCGTTTGGGAAGTCGGATCTTGGAACGTGAGAACTTTGAATAAACCCGCACTTGTTGGGCTCCTGGCTCGTGAACTGCAGAGTGTTGCCATTAATGTGGCAGCTATCTATGAAATACGCCGGTCCAAAACAGAAGAATGCGAATTCCGAGCAGTGGATCCCATCGCCAACACTTAATTCAAGTACCACATCTACTTCCGCGACTTCGATAAGGCAGAGATCAGAATGCAACCCCCAACACTACCCACCCTTGCTTCGTCAATTTGAACGTGATTATCGACAGCTACCGTGAGTTCCAGCAGTGAGAGCGTGAGAGATCCCTTCGTCGTCGCCGTATCCGAAGTGTGATGACATATGCAAAACTCACCACAGCAGCCCCTCGAGAGTGACTGCAATCGAGACAGTTCCATTCGCGTCTGGAACCAGCGTCACGATATTGCACGAATATTCCAGATTACAGGCGCGCCCGTATGCGACAATTTCGCCCGCAAGCTAAGTAATGTTTAAACCGCCGCGTGACTTATATCGTCCTGTGACCCAAAAGTGAACAGTAATGTGTGAAGTGTAGTGTGAATAGTGAAGTAGTTTAGTAAAGTAGTAAAATAAAGTGTAGTTACAGTGATTTTTTCCATCCCAGCGATTCAAGAAATACAGTCCACCCGACCCGAACGGAGTTGGCCACGATTAACGCGCCAACAGCCACCAGTTTGGATATTTTGGCCGCCATCGTGGATGCTTTGGTCGCCATTTTTGGACTCTATGCGCTTTCCCCATGCCAAATTATAAGGATGCATGATTTTAGAGTCTAAAACCCCTTGAAACAGTCGCCATCTTGAATTTTGGGTCGCCTTGGTCGTCATTTTTTTTTTTCAATAAATCATGGTTTCAGAGCCCAAAACTCCTTAAAAATTCTGTCATCTTGAATTTTGAGCCGTCTTCATGGATATTTTGGCCCCCATGCAAAATATGCACATACATATTACATGATTTTAGAACCTAAAATTCCTTAAGGGTCTGTTCATAAACCACGTAGTCCGTAATTTAGCCATCTCAGACCCCGCTCTCTCTCGTAGACTTTTTGCCCATGCAAAATATTTAAAATCTGTATGTAGAGTAGACTTTGGCCAGAACTCTTCTCCAAACCCCAACCCCCCCTAAGTCTACGTGGTTTATGAACGGTCCTAAGCCAGCTTCTATCTCGAATTGTTGGCCGCCATATTGCATTTTGAGCCGCCATTTTCTTATCACCAGTTTTGAACTCCGGACTGACCAGTTTTGAACTTCTCTTACCAAATGTATCTAAAAAACATGATTTGTTAGAATAAAACTTATTACAGTAAGGACCCGTTTTTATCAGCCCCATTTTGCGACAAACTTTTTACTCTCGTAATCATACGGTCAAAGTTCAACCAATTCATCCATGTTTATCATCAAACTACAGCTAAAGAGCAGAACATAGAGGGATAAAAAGTTTGAAAAGTTGTTTAGGTTTTTGAGGAGAGCAAAAAATGTGTCTCGAAAAGGGTCCCTTATGTATTACAATCGCCAACTTCAATTTTGGGTCGTCATCTTGGATATTTTCACCACAACAAATATACACAAAATGCATGGTTTTAGAAGCTTAAACTCTTTACTACAGAGCCGCCATCTTGAGTTTTGGGCTGCCATCTTAGATATTTTAGGTACCATAATTGGACTCCGGACTTTTTCTCCCTACCAAGTATACCCATATTGCATGGTTTTAGAACCTAAGACTCCTTTAACTGCTGCCATCTCTGTCTTTAACTTTGGGCTGCCATCTTGGATGGCCTTAAACTCCCTAAAACAGCCTCTTCTAGTTGTGAGCCGCCATCTTGAATTTTAGGTCGTCATCTTGAATTTTTGGCCAACATCGTGGTTTTGTGGTTTCCATTGATGATTTTCACATAAATTTCGACAACCATGATAAAGTTTACAAAATTCGGCGCAATTTAATGTGTAGATAGATAGATAGAATTTTCAGTCGAGTTTTCAGTTTCATATATGGACAGTTCACCAGTGCTGGTCTGTATCTCTAAAGTGGCCATAACTCCGGAACGCCTCGAACGATCCGTACCATTTTCAATAGGAAACAATGCGGTAAAATTCCAGTTTGATTCGAGCTATAATCCGTAAAATCAAATGGCCTATGGGAAGTGCCTTAGAAGTGAGTGAGCTTTTGCACACACATACATACATACTGAAGTAAAAAAATGAACGGGATTCGAACCCTAGTCCGCTAATTGAGAGGCACGTGTCATACCTCTTGGCTGTATCACCGAGTACGTTGATGGTTTACGTCACGTGTTAATTCCTAATTTTTTAAGAGTGCTGACATCATCTCTATTCGTCGAACTGAGTTGATTGGTCTTCGTTTTTTGAGTGAACGTATAGCCTTTCAGTTCACTTTGGTGTACGAGAAAGCCAAAAAGAGGGATGGCAATATGCAGTACCTAGCCGGGGCCCGTGGCGTAGTGACCACACGTCCACTTCATAAGTGGATGGTCGTGGGTTCGATCCGAGTGCCGGCACTTGCAATTTTCCATCAGTTGCTTTTCTCCTGAGACCGGCTGATACCTGACCCACTTGTTAGCATATGCTCTAACGGACCCGGAAACTTGTATATCGGCTAATGACAACTTATAAAGGACCCCCAATCGGACTGGAAAAGGAACAAGAGCCACACATCAACATTCTCGTGCTCAACGTTCTACCATGGACAAGGTAGAAAAGTGACAGGCAACCAGTTTTCGACTCCCTGGGCATATTGTATTATTGTCCTTGCTTCACAATGTACAAATACATGCAATGGCAGGCAAAGCAAGCCCTTCAATTAATAACTGTGGGAGTTGAGGAGAGGCTGGCCAAGTTCCAGTGAGAACGCAGCGCCATAAAGAATAAGAAGAAGAAGAAGAAGGTACCGAGGTTTTTTGAAATCGGACGCAAATTGGAGGAGATTTGAGTTAAAGCTTGAGTCATTTAATATCTGGACGCAAAAAACGGATCTGTCTCGGAAATATGTTATTGGAATAAACAATATTTTGTACTTAAAATCAAGGATATTTATTGAACTTTCTAGGAAAAATAGCCTTAAATTTATTCCGATTCGATTTTTATGAAATTTCGATCTTTTCTCCGAATAGCACTCATCATATTTTGGACAGTCTGTTGATTCACCTGAGCGGCCATTTTGTTCCACCATCTTTGCAGCTGTGTTGCATTCCAACCACCTTTCCACTCTTCTTCAACTTCTGCTTAACAATTGCGCAATATTTCTCGATTGGGCGGAACTAAGGGCAATTTGGTGGAATGATTTCTTTTTTGATAAAATCCACCCCGTTGTCTTGATACCACTGTAGCACTTCTCTGCTGTAGTGGAAACTTGTCAGATCTGGCCAAAACTTAACAGATCCATTGTGAGCTGTACAGAACGGAAGAACACGCTTTTTCAGGCACTCCTGCTTGTACACTTTGGAATCCATGGTCCTGTTTGTCACGAAAACCTTTGTTTTTTGGCCGCTGCTGCAAATACCTTGCCAGATCATCAACTTTCTTATTGGCAAAAACAAACTTGAACTTACTGGGCACATCACCCCGACCTGTGGCTTTATAATTTTTTTGTCCGGGAAGCTGATTATAGTCCATTTTCACGTATTTCGCAATTTTTGAACTTGACCACGTCGGATTTTCGAAGTGTGTGTCCAAAATTAATTTTCGATGCCCGGCTTCCATAACGTATAACTTTTAAGAAACAAAACCAATCGTGACAAAATTTTCAGCACTGAAGGAGGCAACATTCCAAAACAAATTTCTGTCAAAATTTTTCGGATCCGACCAGTAGGGGCGCTGCAGTAAATTGAACAGAGCGTCCAGATATTAAATGACTCAAGCTTTAAACAATATGCCGTTTTTGAGTGGGTGACTCCAAACTTCCTGATCTCCGAAGTGTAGCTAGGTAATGGGTAAACATTCCGTTGGTTTGTTTTACTTTTAAAAAGTTAAATTTAAAAAAATAACGAATAAATGATTGTGCGGACAATGATCCATTGTGGTTAAAAAAATGCAAAATAACCGTTCTCATTTGCACTTTTGTTTTCTTTGCTGAGTTGAATATAATGAACAAACTTCATATGCTTCAAAACATACACATCGTTTATATCCATTAGCTAATTTCACTCCGGAACATCATTGAATTACAATACAGCATGTTCCGAGAGCAAAACACAAAACATTGAAATTCAATATACCGGCACGAACACGAACGTGGCACGGTTAACTCAATCAGGCGCAAAATTAATTATCCTTTGCCTAAGAGGAAGCTGACGTTTCTGATTATAAGTTCTTCGCCATGGCAGCCACCAACACCAACCAGAACCAGCCACAGTGTCGGGCGGGTAGACGTGAGCAGGACGAGGAAGTTGTTTTACATCTTGTCGATGATCTTAACCATATACCTACTTCCAGCTGGTGGCGACTGACTGGTGGTGTTCATTTCCCTTCCGCGACCCCAATGTATGCCAGAGAGTTCAAAACTTCCTTGCAACACACGAAAGCACGTTCGTTTCGGAGCTACGGTACCTAAACCTGTAGTGTGAAGTTGGAAAGGAAGTGGTTTCGTTTTCCACTGACTATTCGCGCCGTTGTCAAGTGAACCCACTGCTGCTGGCTGCCGGTGTAATAAATTATGCAAACCATGGTTTTCATAAAATGTATCATCTTAAGTATAAACATTCGGAAACCGTGGTTGCGCTCCGTCGGAGTTGGTTTGCGATACTTTTGCCCGTAGTTGGGCTGTGTTTTCAGTATCAAGTCTTATCGGAAGTATCATACCGGAAGTGCACCTGCATGGCTAAAGTTGGTGTGGTTGTTTGAGTTATGCTCTTGAGTGTCTAAATCTACGCAGAAGGGACATGTCTCAACAGTTCCAGTTTCCTTTTAAATTTAGGGTGAATGATACCATTATGCATTGTAATTAATTGTTTCTATTTTTTGCGATATAGAAGAAATATTGGTTTAATTTAAAGACATTAGGTCCTTCATAGTGGAACGTCAGTGAGCATGGTAGGTACCGTCTTCTGGATGACAATGGGTACGAGTGGCGAAATTAGATCAAAACATCTGAAATAGCTCATCAAATATTGCAAATATCGAATCAAAAAAAGTAGTAGTTGCCAGCAGTTCTTGTCGAAAAATTAGAGTGTTTTAAAACATGTTTGAAACAATCAAATGCTTTCTGAAGCAAAATAGGATAAATTCCATTTGCTGCAGGAGATTTGAAAGGAGCAAAGCTATTAAGTGCGCACTCAATTGATTCCTTAGTTACAATACTCCGCGCCGAAGCCAGAGAATCAAACTAGGTACAAAAAAAGACATCAGGTACATCTGAAGATGTAATATCCATACATCCGGGGAAGTATGTGCTGAATAAGCATTCCAGAACTTCCTCATCAGAGGAAGTGAAATCGCCATTTGGCAAAGAACTTCAATCACTCCGAAATCCTTACATATTGCAAGAATTTTGTTCAACCGACTGATTTCACACAAACTGGAAAAAATTGTACAAAGTTTTTACCAGCCGGATTGTTAAGCAGACCGGAGAGCTTTCTTGTAGGCCTTGCGAGTCGACGTGAAAGCCTCCGAATCAGCCGAACGTCGTCTGTTCCAACTTTTTCTACATTGTTTCCAGAGCTTTGCCAGATCAGAGTTCCACCAAGGGGTTCCTCTTGTGGTCTTCACAGACCGTAGCGGACAAGCTCCTTGAAAAGTTTCCATGATGAAGGTATTATCACGGCATCATCTAATTCATTTGGAGTGTCAATGAATAGTGATTATCCATGAGATTTGACCTCAACCAAATCAGTAAAAAGATCCCAGTTTGCTGACCGGAGATTCCCGAAACACAAAGTTTGCGAAGTAACATTTAAGTTGCAAATGCTTTGACATCCATTGAGATTTGAATTATTAAAAGCAATCCACGTACGCCGGTGAGAGTCTCTCCTAGATAGAAATAGGTCCACTTGGGCTGTACCATATTGCGTAAGTCTGCAAAGATTGGTCGTTGTTGTTCTTTTGTGCTTAAGATTGATCTGAGCTATACTAACCGTTTCCACTACCCAAACTAGGCAAGATAAAACTCTTTGTAATCACAGCACCACAAAAAAAAGCAAATCGGTATCGATTGGAAAACGTCAATGGCAAGGACACACAGAATAAACTGTGTATATCGCATATACGAAACCATATAGGTGAAAATGTAAACTAATCAACAACATCTTCATAATCCCGCCCTTATTCAGCCTTAAGTTTGAGACTAAAGAAGGGCGGCCAATTGTCGTGCAGAAACGCAAGGTCAACTGCACCATTGCTCCGGTTAGCGAAGTAAGGGTTAAATACTGTGGAGGGTGCCCTGCCCAACTAACATTTTCAGCGCTATAAGATTCAGTCATTTGCTTTCTGTTGTGTAACAGTCGAATTCAAGCAGTGAACGCCGAAAAAAAGGGAGCTAATCAAAAATAAACCATAAGCTAATACACAGCTGCAAAGCAAGCACCATACAACTACCCAGCTCGGTTTTCTGAAACAAATCACTTGTTGCTGGAGCTGCCTTTACTGCACCCTATTCCAACGCCAGGAGGTTTCCCGGATTTTGAACTAATCGAATAGGAGTCCCACTAATAAAACAGCTGCTACTATGCAGTACAATCTGTAGAGCTAACAAACCTGCAAACCAGCAGCGCTTTGAAGCTCGTTATGCGATAATATTACAGCTAGAAGCTGTAATAAAGAAACGGCTGGTTGCAACACGGCTTGTCGGATGTAAACAGTATTGTCAAAACAAACTTTAAGCGGGATATATGGCTGCTACACAAATATTTTACAGCTATCCATCTCAGTGTCGCGAACTCATTTTAATTGCTTTTATTGCAATTTAATCCAATTCCGGAAGATTTGCCGGAAGATGTGCAAATCGACTAAGAGCCCCAGCCAATAGAACAGTTGCTTTTATACAATACGTTTTGTAATGTTGCCAATTACACAAAACAGCAGCGCTTCGTAGCTGTTTAAAAAACATTCTTTCAGCTAGAAGCTGTGACGAAGAAACTGTTAGCGCTACCACACAGCTTGTTCAATGTAAACATTATTGCGTTTGATGTTCCACAAGATTTTGCAGCAAGATGAAGTTGAGTAAGGTTTCTTATTGCACAATTATGAAGCCTTATCAGGAGTAAAACAAAACGGGCTATTTTATATGCTACATATTTATATATGGCAGTGTGGCAACGAGGGCATCATCTGGACCAGTAGATACGGAGATCGGGAGTTCGATTCCAAGTAGCAACAAATACTTTAATTATTCAAATTTAATAGCGATAATTTCAGTTCTACATGTATTGCGTCACGGTAGCAATAACCTGATTATATTTAATCAATTATTTTCGAGATGCCTTATAACTATTATTTAACAACTTTGAAAAGGCTGAAAAAGCGCCTTCTCAAGATGTTATTCAGTTAGTACTGATAATGATGCGGTCGGGGTTACCTTTCGGAGCTCTTTGTAGCAAAATTCACCTTTTGCCGGTGAGAATCAGCTCAAAGCTGTAAGATTTTTTTTTGCAATTTCTCATCGTAATAGGCTGTTTTACCTCACCCAAATCTGACAGGAAAAGGCCTACTTTCCCACACCAAATTAACAGTGCTGTAATGGTTCATTACAGCACTGATTTGCGTTGCGTGATGAACCATTACAGCACTGTTTTCAGTTTTGATCAACTTCTTGATGCTTTCTGGACGCAGTTTTGTAAAATTGTGACAACTGCACAGTATAACCTGTTATGTTCAAATTTTCTTAAACATGGCTATGAAAATCAGTGTGCAGTTTGATGAAAAAGTTTTGATAAAAACTATCCTCAAGGGTAATTTATGAAATTGCAAAAAACGTTGTACGTAACTCGGTGCAGAACTCGATTTTTCCAGCACTCGTCGTAATTATCCAACTCGGCAAGCCTCGTTGGATAAATGTACGACTCGTGCTGTAAAAATCTTCATTCTGCACCTTGTTGCGTAAAATACTATTTTGCAATTTCTCATCATAATAGGCTGTTTTACCTCTCGCAAATTTGACAGGAAAAGGCCTACTTTCCCACACCAAATAAGCAGTGCGGTAATGGTTCATTGCAGCACTGATTTGCGTTGCGAAATGAGCCATTACAACACTGTTTTTAGTTTTGATCAACTTCTTGATGCTTTCTGGATGCAGGTTTGAAAAATTGTGACAACTGCACAGTATAAACTGCCATGATCAGACTTTCTTCTACATGGTTATGAACATCAGTATGTAGTTTGATGCAAAAGTTTTGCTAAATACTATCCCCTCAAGTGGTAATTTATGGAATTGCAAAAAAACGTTGTACGCAACTCGGTACAGAACTCGATTTTTACAGCACTCGTCGTAATTATCCAACTCGACAAGCCTCGTTGGATAAATGTACGACTCGTGCTGTAAAAATCTTCATTCTGCACCTTGTTGCGTAAACTACTATTATTGGTGAGAGCACAAGATAGCTACACTCCCGTTCAAAAGATTGGGGTCACCCCCTCAAAAACATGTCATTTTTTTAGGCCCATATCTCCGCCAATTTGTGTCCGATTTCAAAACCCTAGGTTTCATTCAAAAGATAATAAGTCAAAGAAACTTTAAACATGATTTAAAAGAAACTTTTTCAAAAAAAATTGTATGTAAACTTAACCCAAAGTTGCCAAATTTTCTAAAAAATGAATATAAACTTACGGCAGTGTCGCTGGAAGTTGGGTCGACCAAATTTTAAGATGAGAGCGGTAATATGACCCATTTTCTATTAGCTTTCAACTGCTTTTTACAGAACTTAGCTAAAAAATCTAGAAAAAAAGTTATTAAGTAAATTAATCCTTGATGTCATCGACCAAAAGTTTGGGGTCACCACTCAAAATGCTGTATCGGCCAAAAGTTTGGGGTCACTATCGTAAAACATGGAAAAGTGATTTGTTGATATCTTTGTCACCTTTCATTCAATTTTAATTCTTCTTGGCTTATTTGAAACACAATGAATGATACTTACTGCATAGACATTGAACCACACATATTTGTTGAAATTTACATACTAAAACTTAACGTAAAGTTGCCTCATTTTTTGAAGCGTGTAAAATGTGCTAACTTTACCTAACATTTTTATATACAAAAATCGTTAAATACGTTAAGTTGAAGACATCAAACGTAAATTTAGTTAATTGTCTTTGAAATGAGCCAAAAATAATTAAAATTGAACTATAGATGACGAAGATATAACCAAATCACTTTTCCATGTTTTACGAAAGTGACCCCAAACTTTTGGCCGATACATCATATTGAGGGGTGACCCAAAACTTTTGGTCGATGACATCAAGGATTAATTTACTTAAAAACTTTTTTTCTAGATTGTTTAGCTAAGTTCTGTAAAAAGCAGTTGAAAGCTAATAGAAAATGGGTCATATTACCGCTCTCATCTTAAAATTTGGTCGACCCAACTTCCAGCGATACTGTCGTAAGTTTATATTCAGTTTTTAGAAAATTTGGCAAATTTGGGTTAAGTTTACATACAAATTTTTTTGAAAAAGTTTCTTTTAAATCATGTTCAAAGTTTCTTTGACTTATTATTTTTTGAATGAAACCTTGGGTTTTGAAATCGGACGCAAATTGGCGGAGATATAGGCCTAAAAAAATGACATGTTTTTTGTGGGGTGACCCCAAACTTTTGAACGGGAGTGTATGTAATATAAGTTTACTTACAATTCGTACCCTGAATGCTAGAACTAGGTAACTGGAAATCACGAGAATTTGTTTATATCTGAACGTACCCCACAATAAACAAAAGTCTGTCAATTGAAACTACAAAAGCACATATTTATTCATCTTTAAAGACCAACAAAGAGTTTGTTTCTTAGCAACATAAGTTTTACCAGCCATTTTTAGCCTAGAACCTAGTTCTAGCATTAAGGGGGCGAATTGATCTCGTACTTAGTAATTTAAGGTAATTTTAGTTCAACTTTTGTTCGCACAAGTATAATTTAGAAATAGATCTGTAAATAGTTATTTATAGTTAGTATTTATGTCTATTTTATCAAGATTTGGAATTCACTTTTACAATTTAGTTTGCACTATACGATTTCAAAACAATGATAATCAAATAATCTCTCCCAAAGTAACTATGAATGCTGAACAGTGAGAGTATTAGCTGAACAATAGCTGGTTAATGGTGTCAATGTCGGGGGGGGTGGAGGGTGTTTACCAATAGACGCATTCGTTACAACATCCTGCTCCTCGTGCCGTGCGTACACTTGTTCAACGTCACCATATCCGCGATTGCTTGCTACAACTGCACCCACCGCTATCTGCATCGTCAGGACTGCCCAATGCTACTTCATCCTGCCCGACTACGTTCGAAACAACTAGGTTGCAGACTGCTCTTTTTCTTAAGATTCCGGTAGATGTCTCGACTTCCACTATCCATCCTTACCTGGAAAGGTTCTACATATAAACACGGCCACGTATCCACTGGATCTGTGCCTTCCCGCCCACAACTATGGTTCCTTGGCGCCCACAACTATGGTTCCTTCTTTGATAGGCGTAACATTGTTGAACCACTTTGACCGCCGAGATATTATTGGAAGGTATTCAACAATCCAACGATTCCAGAATTAGTCCAACTTGTTCTGGTTCAATGGCAGAAACGTCAAAGGCCGATAGTTCACCATGTGCTCCGCCTTAGCCAGCATTGTGATAAACAACTCGTCGTCTAACTTTCGTGACATGGGCAAAGATCCAAGTGCTGTCTTCACGGATCGAACCATCCGTTCTCAACATCCGCCCATATGTGGGGCAGGCGGCCGGTTAAATTTCCATTGGGTATTCGTGTCGATGAAGATGCTACTCAAGCCACGGTCAATATCCCGTAATTCATCCTCAAGATTTTAACTGGCTCCAATGAAGTTCGTGCCGTTGTCACTGTACACTTCTTGCGGCGCCCCTCTGCGGGCAACGAATCGCCGAACTGCCTTCTGGCACGAATCGGCAGATATATAAAAGTGTGCACTATTTTCAAGTGGATGACACTACCAGTTAGGCACGTAAAGATCGCTACCCAGCGCTTCACCACAGCACTGCGACCAACTTTCACTTGGTAGGGCCCAAAGTAATCTATGTCTACAAAAGTAAAGGGTCGAAGAAACGGTGTGGTACGAACTTGTGGCAGCTGGCTCATCTTGGGAATCACGGGAGTGGTTTTGTATACACGGCACCATTGCCAGCGTTTTGCTACGACTCGAATCTGTGTTCTCAACTTGGAGACGTAGAATTTCTGGTGAACTTCATTCACTCCTTCTTCTTCTTCTTCTTCTTCTTCTTCTTCTTCTTCTTCTTCTTCTTCTTCTTCTTTATGGCTCTACGTCCCCACTGGGACTTGGTCTGTGTTGCTTCAACTTAGTGTTCATTGAGCACTTCAACAGTTATTAATTGAAGGGCATTCTTTGCCATTGCATGAATTTGTATATGGACTTATCCACCGATGAACCAAATTCATCGCGGTCCTGGAATTTTGACACTAGAGCGGGGCCATTCCCAATCATAATCGTTCAATTCTGATTGGAAACGGCCCCGCTCTAGTGTCAAAATTCTCGAACCGCAATGAATTCGGTTCATCGGTGGATAAGTCCATTGTGACTTGTGAGGCAAGCATAATGATACACTATGCCCAGGGAGTCGAGAAAATTTTCCCGACTGGAACGAGAATCGAACCTGCCGTCTCCGGATTGGCGATCCATAGCCTTAACCACTAGGCTAACTGGCGACCCCAGCTTCATTCACAATGATTTCATTATTGGCGTGACGAAACTTTCTGTGACACTAGTCCAGTAGCAGGTTAGTTACCGGATACCCTTTTGGCAGTATTATTGGGAACTTGGTGTCGTAATCCATGCAATCTACGGCGCAACGCAACCATAAGGTTTGGGGTTTTAAATGCTACCCTGGTAGGTATTCAACTCTTTCTGGTCTTAGTCGTCTTGATGTGGCCGTTTGTAGCCATTCGGGTTCGGCTTATGCTATTTGTTATGCTATTTATTACTGCAATATTGCAATACCGGTTGGCAATGGTGACTCCTCTGCTTTAGTGTTCGTAAAAACTCAAATTCACAAATCTCATGGTTGAGTTGTTTCACGCGCAATTCTTGATTCGTGATTTTACTCATTGCTTTATTTCTTGGTGTCTTTATTATTTACATCGTTTTTTAGGATTGTATGATAGAAGAATTACAAATCTAGCGCACAACAACAACAATGAATGTTGTTCAAATTGATTTGGATTCGTTTTACAAGCAAACGAGATTTCGGCGCTTGAATCGTGAGAGCGAGATTTTGCATGAAAAACTCGCACGTCAGAAAATGATTCAGAAGCGCACGCGAGGTCGCTCACGCAGGGAGAAACAAATCCTACGTCTGCATCGTATAGGCAGTGCCGGATTTAGGGGGGGCAGGGCTCCGGGCCCCCACATTTCAGGGGCCCCCACAAAATGTCACTTCACAAAAAAAATGTGAAGCAGGTAAAAAGTATTACAATAAACATCTCTTGATTTGGTTTTTGTTATTAGAACTATGAATTACTGTCTACTGGCAAGATGTATGTGATATGTTGTGATTCTTTTGAAAAAGACTTTAACTATTATTTGTATAGCTATTAATGAAATTTAAACTCTGCCTCCAAAACTCATTGCCAATATTTTTTTGTGCAATTGCTAATGAATAATTATCGGAAATCCTGATGAAAATCTTCAATTGAATTCTAGAGGAACTCCAGAACTGCAGAGTCAAAAAGTTCTTGCTAAATTTAAAGTCTTTGAAAATATGTTGAAAAATTTTGTATTGTGTTCTTAGAAGATTAAAGGATTTTCTTTTTTTCGAAATTTAGTGGTGTTTTTGAAGCTCTTGACTTTTATTTTACTTAGACAGATTACGACTTACTCAAATCGGAGAACACCACAACTGTTGCAAATTTTTTTTAGAGGAAATCTAGTATGAAATCAAGGCAGATAATTTCGAAGAGTTTCAGTACATTTTTTTTTTTTTTGAGTTAAGAGATTTGCTTGCTGAAATAAGGATGAATTCATGGTGAGCTGATAAAATCCACAGATTTCTATAGAGAAAATATCAGAATAAATTTGTGGAGAAATTGGTCAATATTTCCGGGTTTTCCGCTAATTATTTTCAAGAAATTTAACAGGAAATTTTATTAGAAATTAGGTCAAAAATTCCACCAGGAACTTATCATGGATTCCCTCTAAAATTTCAGCTTCTTGCAGTTTCCTAATGAACTCTGGTATGAATTTCCTCTAAATCGGGAATCTAATGGCGCGAATACATTTCTGAAAAGCATTTTCTACTTCATAGACATTTCTACGCTAGAATTTCAATTCTGTTATTAATAAATTTAACGGATATCAACATCATTTCTAGCTCTGTCTTTTGTTCTAGATTCAAATTCTTCCCTAACGACGACATTAACCTTTCAGGACGCGCATCCAGCAACCGAAACTGCACCGCGCTCGCGCTGTATACGACGAACGAGGATTTTTGATGGTGTTGTTCTTTTTACAACAGCTCGCGTCCCGAAGGGTTAATACTTTCCTTCGTGACCATATTCGAAAAGAAAGGATCATTTTTTTAGATTTTTCCATGTTATATAGGCAAAAATATATCCTCAATATAAAGGGCCCCCACAACACTGTGGCCTCGGGCCCCCACATTTGTAAATCTGGCCCTGCGTATAGGTGTAAAACGCTGAATGAACGAAACACAAATTTGAAAATCCAGAGCTTTTGAAACTACACATTCACGAATTCCATGGGTATTTCCGTAGCTTCACAATGGTAGATTACGGAATACCATTCCTTTGAACAAAATGATTCAATGAAAAGTAATTGCTTGAACATTTTTTTCTGCTGATCAACGAAACCCTGTTTTACGGTACCCTGAAATTCTACTACTATTTAGTTATTTCACGTATTCACATATAGTGATTTCTAAAAGTATTCATCAAGGAGATCCAAATGGATGATGATTTCTCGCATGGCTTAAACCAGCAATGCAGTACGTTATCTTTTAATAAGTACATAATTTACGTAGATTCCCATAAAAAATAGCGAAGATAAATCAAAGTTTGCTCAAAATTTAAGCTAAACAAGTTCAAGCACTTATAACGAGGCTACGTGAAATTCTCTCCTTCATTTACTGTAAATATTTTGCTAAACCATGTTTCCTTTAGAGATAACGCAGGACTCCCATCAATATCCCGGGCAATCCATTGTCAATCACGGTTGCTGCATCGTTGCTACCACTCCGAGGGACCTTGCTATTAAATTGCTTGTACATACACATACATCAACGTGAAATCATCTTTCTTGTGAACTTGCTCCCGACAACCGAGTCTCCTCCAGTCTTCACTCACCTGTAATCGGCGGACTGAGGAAGGTCGTGAATGGCAACGCCAGGTAGATGATTGCAATTTCCTCCACCGTCAGTCCGGTGCTCTGCATGTGAATGGTTAAATAGGGCAGCAGTGACGATGTAGCTGGAAGGAAAGGAAAGAGAAAAAAAGTCGGATGAAAACGATGAAAAACATAAATCAAGAAAATGCTTGTTTCACGATGGGGAAAAAATGATGGTGGAAGCAGCACCCACGAGTCTTCGCGATGCGATGGAAGCTGTGGGTCCGAACACTACGGCTGCTGGGGAGGTGTGAAAACCGGGCGAAAAAGGGACAGGGCACATGATCGATCTCTGTGTAACGATGGGATGAGTGGAAACAGCGACCGTAATAAAAAGGAAAATAAATGAATTTATAATCAGCTTTTTAATGAACTTTTCTCTCGCGGCCCGCGCCGAGCAGCAAGTAGTTTTTCATAATCACCGTCGCCTCTTGGGAAGAGATCAATGAAATTTGTGAAGTAATTTGTACCCGAGAGACGAATGGGAATATAAGATGCAACGTACTGTTTAAGGCTTCATTTTGCAACATAAACTTGTCTTGTGATACGTGCGGAAACATTTGCACACTTGACACTGTGTACTGAAAGCTTAGCGAATAAGCGAATCTATTTTATAGACCTTAACGAATTATCAACGAAATTCTTGGCGGTATTGTCATGAGGTTCACAAACACTTTCTCGTACATATTCATACCGTCAAGGCGCCATTCACCGTGGGGGCTCCATTCACCGTGTGCCTTCGAATATTTTTTCATTATTTCCATATTATGATTGAATGATATGTCAATTTCCCTTCAATTCCACCAATACAACATTAATGTATTGTTACCATGTCAAAACGCTCATTAGAAACATTTAAAAGTATCATTTTGACACTGAAGTGTGTTTACATGAAGCGGGTTTCTGGTCGTTCACTGCATTCATAGTGAAAAAAAACGAAAACTGCGCTAAGGTGATTTAAGCAATAAACTAAATGTAGTAACGTTGTTATTCCACCAAGAAGCAATTAAATTCACATATCAGGTATGTATTTTGCATTACCGAAGTAAGTTTAACAAGAAAGTACGATTACTCGTACTTTTTAATTGAAACAAAAAGGCACGGTAAATGGGTACCCTAAAAATCAATGGTCTCCATTCACCGTGCCCCATATTGTCCCATATATCGATAAAAAATCGAAAATTTGAATATTCGTTTTTCTAATAAAATCTTGCAAGTTATTACTTGAAATGAGTTTAAACGAAGAAAATTCCAAGTTTTGATCATTTTTAAACAAAGTAGAATAAAATTTCTCATACACGGTGAATGGGTCCCTACTACCACGGTGAATGGTGACCTACCACGGAATTAGGCGACCTTACTACCCTTTACTAATTGTACTGTATCACCAAATTTTGTGAAAAATTTTCTACTTCTGTGGATATTGCTTTAATTTTAACCTATAATGAAGGCAATTAAAAGCGGCACCAACAATGTTTATAAGACTGGTGTCAAATGACAGCCCTTATTTGCTCCGAATCCTCTTAGATCCACGGTGAATGGTGCCTTGACGGTATATGTATATCTTTTGGAAGATTTTTATGACAATTTACAAATGACATTTTTGAAGGCATATACTCCATGTAATCTTCTTCAGAAATTCCAATAGAGGACCCTCCAGAAATTTCACCAAGAATTCTTCTAGAAACCTTCCATGCTTAAGGAATTCCTTCATGGATTTTTTTCAGAAATTTTTCCGGGGATTCTTTCAGAAAACTATCGACGGATTCCAAACATTATAATTGCGTTTTATATTTAGAATGAAGAATCCAGAATTATTTCAGAAGTTTCTACAAGGATCTATTTAAAAAAAATACAATTCAAATGTTCCTTATGAAATAATTTTCAACTCCCTTTCCCCTATGGCGCACTTTTTGTATGAGACATCGTCTGAAATTTTATTTTGCGTGGCGTGGCGTAACTTATGGACCTTCACCTTTCAGGAAAAACTCCAGGAATTCTATTTATATTTACAAAGTAATTCCAGGATTTTTTCAGTCAATCCTCCATCGGTTGCCTCGAAAATTTTTTCAGGGTTTCTTCTATAAATTTGGAAGAAGGACATATCTTCAACTTCGATCAAGTGAAGATTTTGGATCGAATCCAAGACCTTTCAATTTTTTTTTGTGATACAGCTTATGGCTTAGGCTTTTATATGCATCTTTGTTTGAGGTTTTACTACAAAAATATGAAAAATCTGTATATGTTCAGAGTGTCATTTGGAAATTTATCATATTTTGATCAACAAAAATGTAAAAGTGTTGTCAACGCCTTTAAATTCTCTTCATTTAGTATTTTTATACAGGGCCTACTAAACTACATATGAAGAGTAGGGCCTATGTATTTTTCGTTCAGTTAATGTACTTTTATTGGTGGAAAACGTTTGGCAGATTATATGTGCAAAAAATGGTAAATTGTTAAACATCGTCAACTACATAAGCACATTTTTCATATTTTTTGTAGTGAATATAAAACCTCTAAAGTAACTGCATATGGAAGCCATAGGTATCAGCTATAACACAAAAAAAAAATTAAAAAGTTTCATCGAGTACATCTCTCTCGTTTGTCGGGTGAAGATCACTGCGTCCAGATTTTAGAACTATTGTGATATACCCTTTTGCTGTAAGGTACGCAAGTTATCTCAGTAACATGTTTGTCACTGAGATACCTTGGTATCGACTGAACTCAAGACCATCTATTATGAACGTGTAGAGATCCTGAGTTACAGTATGTGACTCCCCCATTCTGGCGAGACTAGCTTTATGAAGCCAACCACGTCCTTGGGAGATAAGATCCATATGTCAGCAGGCCCTAAAAAGGGCTTGCTGAGAGCTTAGAACCTACGTTGGGTGAGTGCACTGCAATAGCAGAGGATGTGTTCTGATGTTTCCCTCTCCTCGTCACAGAAGCGGCAATTTGAGGTTTGGATCGAGTACATACTGAGATATAATGTTTTAAAAATGTGTTCAAAAATCTTATAAGTTTTTCTAAAAGTTCTATATCTTTCAGAAAACTTATTCGATCTCGGTCAAAATTTTACCAATGGAGCTCCAATACATGATTCATGATTGGTCAAAATTTCAGCGTTTTTGATTGAGGTATAAAAAAGTTATGAACATTTGAATGAAAAATCATTTTGACCAAGAAATTTCTGTACGGACAATTGCTTGATACACTGTAGAAGAGGTTTCTGAGTATTTTTTTGAGAAGTGCAGCGAAAAAAAAACATAGAGAAGTTTCTTAAAAAATCCCTGAGAGGATTTCTAAAGGAAATCCTTGAGGGATTGCTGAATTAAATCTCGAAGAAGTTTTTTGAGGAATTCTTGAAACAATATTCTTCGGGAATATGTTCAGAAATTGTAGGCAAAGTTTCTGAAAGCATTCTTAAATAAATCTAGTAATAAATTTCTACAGGGATTCCTGGAGGATGATTTGGAACAAGTCCTGGATGAATTTCTGAAGAAACTTCTGGATGAATTTCTTGAAAAATGTCTGAAGGTATTTATATATAAAATTCCCTTAAACAATTTCCCTAGAGGAAACTTTCAGGAAAGTAATGTTAAGAAATAAATTCTTAAGTGATTCCCAAAGTGGTTCATAAAAGAATCTCTGAAAGGTGAAGGAATTCCTAAAGGGTCACTGGAAAAGTCGTTGAAAAAATCTCTGAAGAAAGGTTTCTGTAAATCCTTAGAGAAGCTTACTATCTGACCCCTGGAGAAATATATGAGGATTTTTTCAGGAAGCCCCCTGGAGGAACTTCCAGAGGAAACTCTTGAGAATTCTGGAGGGATTCTAGAAGAAACTCCTGAGAAAATCCCTGGAGGAATTCCCGAAGAGAACCCTGAGGAAAAATTATTAAAAAAAAAACAATAAAAGAATTCTTTCGAACTCCAACAAAAATTTCAAAAAGTATAACAGCAATAAAATTAATATTTCTGAAGGAATCGCAGAAATTCTACTTTAAACAATTATCGTCCTGATTAGGAAAAATCATCCAAATTAGGTTCAATATTTAAGTAATTTTCTTAGGGGCGTACCGGTATATGGGGCGCTGGAATTTGAAATCCTTGTGAAACCATCACTGATTTTGTCATGACAGCACTGGTCTAAAATGAGTTTCAGAAAAGAATATCCTAACAAGAGACGTGCGACGTTGTGAATTTTCATCTAGAGGAATTCTTTATAAATTTCCAGGCGAACGACCACACTGATTATCTGTAAAATCTTTAATATTGCGAGGATAGAAGTAACAATTCACTAAAACTGGAAGTAGCAATCCTCTAAAATAAAAAAAAAAAAAATAAAAAACAATCTCACGCCGATTACGCCGCCGCCGCTGCCTAAACTTACTATACGACTCGAGCTGCATGTCCAAAACCTGCCGAGGAGACGCGGCCCCCGGGGGACAAGAAGTTCCAGGCAGAAACTCAAAACCGAAGGAGGGAACAGCCAGCGTCGAGCAACCAGGCTACCAAGTTGGTTGCGAAACGCGCAAGTGGCAGTGAAACCAAGCCCCAAGAGACCAACCCCAAGAGAAATGGGGGCCAACCAGACCAAGAGATAGAGAACTCTTGGATTAAGATTGGGAAAAAAAAGGGCGTTGAGAAACGTGGAAGCAGCTCGCAAGCGCGAAGCGCTGTTGAAGACCACTGAGGCGTATAAATACGCCGAGCTGCTGAGAGCCATACGAGGCGAAAATCGACTCTCACCGCTGGGTGCGAATGTAACAAGCATCCGGCGCACCAGCACTGGAGAGATGATACTAGTGATGAAGAAGGAGGCGGCCAAGAAGGGCACCTCCAACAAAGCACTAGCTCAGGAACTGGGCGAAAAAGTTCTGGAGAAAGCCCAAACGGCGGGGTTACTCTCCAGTGTAAAAATCATGACGAGATCACCGACGAAGAGGAGCTCGCAGCCACACTCAAGCAGCAGTGCGAGGTAGATGCACCAAGTGCATCGATACGTCTGTGGAAGGCCCCGGCAGGCACGCAGATTGTCACCATCAAACTCCCTGTATGGGGAGGTGAAAAAGACGACTGTAGTCGGCAAGATCAGAATTGGCTGGTCGATGTGCCCGCTCAGCACCTACGAGCCACCCGAGGCGTGCTTCAGGTGCTTAGAGCAAGGGCACAAGTCATAGGCGTGTAAAGGCCCTAACAGGAACGAAACCTGCAGGAAGTGCGATATACAAGGCCTACTTGTCCGTGTAGCTGCCGGCTTAGAATAGCGGACCACCTGTTCCGGGGGTAAAAGTCCACCAAACAGGTAACCCCAATCCAAGGTGTCAGGCGACCCGTGCTGAGGGATGAATGGTTGAGGGGGTTTAAAAGATGCTCGATCTTTAACGGAGCCCGTAGCGTGGGTAGATCGCCTTTTTGGGTTGCGTTGCGGTGATAGATCTACCAAACCAAAATCTAGTGTCGTTCTATTTTTCAATTTTGGAATATGTGTTCTTGTAATTCAAGGAGTTATAGCATTTAGTCCTACTACTGGTGTTTTGGTGGCTTCCAGTTTTTGAATAAAACTGAGTTTACCAACTTTATTTTGCATATAGTTAAAAACCTCACCATCTGAGGCTAAACTCAATGCAAAAGAAATCAAATTGGGTTAGGGATCCATGTATGTACTAACTCTTCGAAGACTGGAAAGTGCTAGTACGCAAGGAACATACTAGAATCCTTATTACTGAACACATGTTCCATTATTGGAATGATATTGCTGCTAATGTTAAAACCCGGGTCCTAAACTTCCTACTGGGGAGAATTTAGCAGTAAAACAAGGGTGATGCTAGGTTTCCGATGCATGGCCAATATCAGTACTCTTGTTTTGTTTTCTAAAAACAAAACAAAAACTGTATCAAAATCGATACTTTATTGCCCCTCAATGGCAATTGAGTAATGCGACATGCACTACACTAAGGATACGGGTAATGTCACAATAGATCTAAGAACTGGTCGCAGTGACAAACCCGAACAGGAACAAAAAAAATACAAGGCCTAGGCCACATCGCCAGAGAGTGCATCTCGGCACCAACATGTCTGCTTTGTACGGCGAATTAGGGCCACATGACGAGTGGGCCTAAATGTCCAGGCACGCGGGGAGGTCGAACCAACCGACGATAACGCAGGTCACACAGCTAAACCTAAACCCTTTTGAAGCCGCACAACAGTTGCTGTGGCAGTTAGACTCGTAGTGAAGTACTGACATCCCTCTACTATCGGACACTGAATAGCGGATAAGACCAAGCGGTGATCTGTACAACCTGTCGTTCTCCGGTCCAGGAAATAATTTCCACATCGCACGAGAGCTTTGAAATAGCGAAGATCAACAGGGTGTACTACTGCAGTTATTATGCCCCCCAAGTGGCCAATAGACCAGTTCTCGTCTATTCTAGATTCGCTATCAAGCGCACTAGTGGGTTTGAGTCCGGTGGTCATCGATAGAGACTTCAACGCCTGGGCGATTGTGTCGGGAAGTCGCTCGCCTAACGTGAGAGGCTGGGCTCTACTCGAAGCTAACGTGAATGTCGCGAATGTAGACGACGAAAAAGCTACAGTAGGAACGGTGCAGAGTCCAGCATTGATCTGAGCCCAAGCTTAGAATGGAGGTTCGAAGGTTGGCACACGTACAGTGACCATCTAGCGATTCGATACAGGTCCGAATACGGAGGAAAACGGTCACAGCCGAAGGTCATCGATAGTCATCGAAGATGTCTGACCTCGCGATAAGCCGGCATTTGTGGAACGATTGCTTGTGGAGGTTAACACCGACGATCTATCCAGCGATGATCTAGTATTCTAGTCGGAAGCCTAAGCCGTGCATGTGACGCCGCAATGCCTAAGCTATCCCTACCCAGAAATGGATGCAAACCGGTATACTGGTGGTGTACAGAAATCACAGAACTCTGCCCATCCTGCCTAAGAGCTAGAAGGAGAATGCAAAGAGCTCGCACAGGTGGAAGTGAGTGCAGTAAGGTCTACAAGGCGGTTAAACTGGCACTAAACAAAACGAAGGGCATGTGAGCACTCCCATAACGCTCTTCCGAGATGCTGCAGAAGATCGTCACGCCACGATACAAGACCATGGGCCCCCGTTTCTTGTGGTCAAACCGGCCAATGCGAGATCTCCCTGGTGACAAACGACGAGGGAGAAAAAGGCAAAGACTGGTTCTACTGCCCAAGCCTGCGAAGCCACCTGGCAACCCGACGGCATAGAGACCTATCGGCCTTCTGGACACCACCGGGAAATTATTAGAACGGATCATTCTGTCGTGGCTGATAGTCTATAACAAGAAATCCGAAGACTCTGGGCTTTCGATTAGCCAGTTCGGCTTCCGGAAGGGTCGATCGACGGTGGGCGCTATAAGGGCTGTAATCAAAACCGCTGAGATAGCGTTCCAAAAGAAGTGAAGGGTAATCCGCTATTGCGCAGTCGTCATGCTGGACGTAAAGAATGCGTTAAACAGAATCAGCTTTCCATCGAGTGTGCCATACATCACCTAGGAGTCACGGGGATAGTGGACAACTTAAGACGGTAGCTGGTGGAACGCTTTTCAAAAAGGGTACTCATATACACTGCCGTAATTCTGCAAAGTGACGTAAGCGTCATTCCAAATTTCGACGTTTTTGCCTTTCTCGTACACTAAGTGTACTGGAAAGGCTATATGTTCACTCCAAAAATGACTTTTTGATAGAAGGCCCGGAGGGTCAAATGACATATACCAATCGACTCAGCTCGACGAATTGAGGTGATGTCTGTGTGTGTGTATGTGTGTGTGTATGTGTGTGCGTGTGTGTGTGTGTCTGTATGTGTGTGTACAAAAAAACTCACATCACTTTTTGGCAGTAAACCTCATCCAATTTCAATGACCGACGGTTCATTCGACGCGGAATCTGGTCCCATTGTTTCCTATTGAAAATGGTTCGGATCGGTTCAGCCGTTCCGGAGATATGGCCATTTAGGTGTTCCGGAACGGTACCCCAGGAAGGGACCAGATATGAAAATGCATCAAACCTATGCATGCGACACATCAAACCACAGCGTTTTCGATAACCTGATGAGCGGTGAGCAGAAAAATAGTCTAAGACCATATCTGAACCGGTAGTGTTCCGGAACCGGTTCCGGGTGTCCCGCCGGAAGGGGCAAATATCAAAGTGAACCAAACCCAAGCATGAGACACATCAAACCACGGCATTTTCGATAACCTGATGAGCGGTAAGCAGGAAAATAGTCTCAGACCATATCTGAACCGGTAGTGTTCCCGAACCGGTTCTCGGCATCCCGCTGGAAGTGGCCAAATATACAGTTGTACCAAACCCATGCAAGCGACACATCAAACTACGGCATTTTAGATGACCTGATGGACAATGAGCAGGAAAATCATCTCAGACCATATCTGAACCGATAGTGTTCCGGAACCGGTTCTAGGCGTTCCGCTGGAAATGGTCAACAATACAATTGAACCAAACCCATGCATGCGACACATCAAACCACGGCATTTTCGATGACCTGATGGACACTGAGCAGGAAAACCATCTCAGACCAAATCTGAACCGGTAGTGTTTCGGAACCGGTTTTAGTCGTCCCGCTGGAAGTGGCTAAATAAACAATTGAACCAAACCCATGCATGCGGCACATCAAACCACGGCATTTTCGATGACCTGATGGATAATGAGCAGGAAAATCATCTCAGACCATATCTGAACCGGTAGTGTTCCGGAACCGGTTCTAGGCATCCCGCTGGAAGTGGTCAAATATACAAGTGAACCAAACCCATACTTGCGACACATCAAACCACGGCATTTTCGATAACCTGATGAGCGGTAAGCAGGAAAATAGTCTCAGATCATATCTGAACCGGTAGTGTTCCGAAACCGGTTCTAGGCGTCCCGATGGAAGTGGCCAAATATACAATTGAACCAAACCTATGCATGCGCACATCAAACCACGGCATTTTCGATGACCTGATGGGCAATGAGCAGGAAAACCATCCCAGACCATATCTGAACCAGTAGTGTTCCGGAACCCGTTCCGGGGTTCCCGCCGAAGTGGTTAAATCTGAAAGAGAAACAAACCCGTACATGCGTCACATCAAATAGCGGCTTTTTAGATTACCTAATGAACGGCCAGCAAGTGTTTCGGAATCGGTTTTGAGTGGCCGGAAGAGGCCAAATGTAAAAGTAAACCAAATCCAGGCATGTGACACATCGAATCGTGGCTTTTGCGATAACCTGATGAACAGTTAGCTAGAAAATAGCCTTACGTCACACTAAAGACAACTGGTAGTGTTCCGGAATTGGTTCCGAGAGTCCCATCGAAATTGTCAAACCCTGCATGTGACACCTTCAATTTGCAGCGTTTTTGGTTAACCGATGAGCAGTTAACAAGACAATAATGTTAGACCATATTTGTTTCAGCCGGTAGTTACCCGGAATCAGATCCGGGTAGTAAAATGTAAAATTTAACCAACCCATGGATGCGGTACATCAAATCACGACCAGTCTTGTAAACATTCGACACTTTTTACTACCTTCATTTCGTTGCCGCAGTCGGGTGTCAGTCGGCTTTGTTACATTCATGCGCTATCGTTACCTCTTACCTACACACAGCACGAGCAGTAGAACGAAGATCAATGAACATAAGAAAGGGTCAAATCAATGTCATCTGACACGATGACATGTGTCTAATTCTAGCTTTACGCATAGATTTTCAGCCAATTCCGATTATGAATGTTAATATTAGTTTATTATTGCATGTTGCATTGAATACGACACACAGATGGGCAACATAGCTCTTATTATGGAAGAAGACAGGAATAACAAAAGCCGAACCGTCTCCCGAAGCCGCTATCGTGGTGAATTGCATTCGTTTGACATTTTTGTTTCTAACAGTAGTTTGATTGCTTGTGTTGCGAATGTCGGAGACAAAGGAGGCCGAATATCGACGAAAAGGTTCAAATGACTGTGATCTCTAACAAGACTGATCACGACTTATCGACAACCTGATGGAAAAATAGGATCAGACCACATTAGATTCCCGGTAGTGTTGCGGGTTCAGCTGTGGCTTCGAAAGTGGTTAGAAGTAAAAGTGAAGCAAACCCATTCATGCGATATATCAAATCGCGGTGATTAGGTAAAGGTGAATAAATAGCAATAAAATATTCTCAGATCATAATTGGGACAACCGGTAGTGTCATGGTCCATGACTCATGGAATCAGATCCGGCTATCCCACCGGAAATTACCAAATATAAAAATGAACCAAACCCATACATACGACATATCAGATCGCAGATTTTTTGATAATCTAATGAACGGTTAGCAAGAAAATAGCCTTAGATGACATTAGAGACTAGCTGTTGTGTAGCAGAACCAACGTTCATGTGAAAAATTAAATCGTGGCTTTGTTCAATGGCCTGATAAACATTAGGTATGAACAACAGTGACGAATAGGTCTAAGTTCTCATATATGAGACAAAACTAAAGCGATCTCATCAAATCGTACCATTTCAGATTCCTAAGGTGTAAATTTATAGCAGGATGGGTCAACGTTGAATGGAAAAATTAGAATTTGATCGCGTCAACAGAAGATGGTGACTGTTTTAAGGAATTTTGAGCTCTAAAACTATGTAAAATAAGTGTATTTGGTATGAGAAATATGTTCGGAGTCCACCAGAGTATCCAAAATAGCTGCCCAAAGTCCAAGATAATGGCCTAGTATTCAAGTTAGTGCCTATTTTATAGGATATTTAATTCTTGCATTATGGGCATATTTTGTATGAAAACATGTCCAGAATTCAAAATTTGTAATCAGAAAACCCAAGCTGTGCGCTGTATCACAAGGTCTGCAATATGACTATAGTTTGAATGGGGCACACTTAAAATAAAGTACCGTATTCAGCTGTTCTATTTTCGGTAAAAGTTCAGATTACCGAATGTTCAGCATCATATTACCGAAGTTCGTCAAAAAATTACCGAACGTTCGGTAAACTCTACTGAATCATCGGTAATGTTTACCGAACGTTCGGTAAAAAATAGCCGAACTTCGGTAAACTGTGCTGAACTTCGGTAATCCGAACTTTTACCGAAAATAGAACAGCCGAACAAGTGACTCTGAAATAAGTGTGGGAAGAATGCCGGTCTTCGTCCAAAACTGGTAACAGGAAAATCATAAACGACATGCCAAAATTCAATACGGCGACTATTTTATGTAATTTTAGGTGCAGAGTCCAAAAATGAATACCAGAACATCCAAGATGGTGTCTCAATGTTGAAGATGGCGATTAGTTAAGTTGGGGTAGATATCCGGAGTCATAAAATGATGACCGGAAAATCTAAAATGACGTTTCAAAATGTTGCGGCTTCATGACACTTGTTTGGTTTGAGTTTTGGATCGTTGTCTTATATTTTATGAATATTGGATGTTATGCTAATATAAAATATATCCATATTGAGTAGATTTAGCAAGCAGTTTTCATTTTGTATTCATGTCAATGTCATCAACATGTTGCTCGAGTTTTGTTGAAAGGATATTTTAAAGCACGAGAAAGGCACCATCACCGCTAGGTGGATTAATTAGGGTTTTTTTGGTATATATCTGGTAAAATAATAACATTGGGGTATGTCTGCTATGTAAGGGTGCAAGATTTAATGGTAATCTAGCATCTATGGAAGGAAACATAGATAACGACTCAGATTTAGATGTATAATAACCAAATGGGCCGAAATTTTCAATGTCTCTTACGCCATTTTGCAGAAGAAATGCAGTACAGCCTCCTCCTCGAAGACATCCCTAGCGGGCATACCACAAAGGTAAGCAAGAGAGATAATGAGGTTTTAGTGAGTCAACCTCCACATAGTTCGATGACCCACCTTTTGGTGCCCTTCTTAAAGAGCGAGTCATGATGTCCGTAGCCACAAAACTAGATTGCATACTATGGGGGTGCGAACTACACTAGTTCATTTCCGAAGAGATACCTGTTGGTGTTGCCCAGAATTATTATTAAATTATTTACTGATGCACAGCTTAAATTACGCCCCACCGTAATGTCCTAAATTCCATCCAAACTAAAGATCGTAGACAATCGATGCACGTCATATTAAATACACCCCGGAATATAAGACGTAATTTGAAAATTGCCTTCCGAAATAGATACAACTAAACCAAGTACAAAAAGAATCCAAAACGAATTTCAATGACCAGCGAACTGTGAAATCCGCTTTGGTAACCGAACGTTTCCTATCAGCATTCCGGGCGGCGAGCGGCGTGTTGTCGAACAGACCCGAAGCGACGGGGTGGCCTCCCGCCTAGCCATTGGTGGTGGTGTCAATTGATGGCGAATGGCTAAGTTCCATTCTGCTCGCGGCCATTACAACATTTCCACTTCCCGCCACCGCACCACCACCCGTTCGAACGTGTGTACCTACACCAACACGGAACGGAACGATGATGGTTAGTTCAGCTACTTGTCAGTGCTGTTCGCTCGATGTCGGCCCCAAACCGGAACTTGGCGGTAGAGCTGCAGTATGCACATGTGGTTTTTACAACCGGCTCCGTCCGTCGTCGTCGTCGTCGTCCCATCGCATCGTCGCCGCCGCTACACGTTTTGTTATTTGCAGGCAGGTTGCGATGCCACTACACGACGACGAAGCACATGGACACGGTTGTTATAGTAGTGTTCAACTTTATCGCTTTCCTCCCTTACTATGTGAGTAGGGGCTCTGGAGTGTACGTTTCTATATTTGTGTAACGTGTTACAGAGGATTTGCAAGCTATTAGTAGCAACTGTTTGTGCTTACTGCTTGATTATTAATATGAA
The DNA here is from genome assembly GCF_035046485.1 of Aedes albopictus. NCBI lineage: Eukaryota > Metazoa > Arthropoda > Insecta > Diptera > Culicidae > Aedes > Aedes albopictus. Next base: position 233,866,253 of record NC_085137.1, read on the forward strand.
CATGAATTTTCGTTTATGATTTTCAACAGGGCGGATCGTGTGCAAATCGCTTTTGAATTAGGACGGATGACGTACGTTCACCAAGCAGCGACATACACTCTGGAATACAAAGTTAATCCGTTGGTCATCAGCCACTAGGTTTTGGTCATGAATAGATTATTAATCCCAGCACATGTGTCTAAATAAAATGTATTTCAGATATTTTTCAATCACAAAGTAGTGATTTTGTAAAAATCAACTCAAAAGTATAATCAACATAGAGTTCATATATCCGACCATGCTGTGATCGTGACAATGTTCGTCTTACATCGTCCCGTCGATGGGCTGCTTCGAACCCGAAACCAGTCGACATAAAAGAGGTAATTTAATAGTAGTTTACGCAACAAGGTGCAGAATGAAGATTTTTACAGCACGAGTCGTACATTTATCCAACGAGGCTGGCCAAGTTGGATAATTACGACGAGTGCTGTAAAAATCGAGTTCTGCACCGAGTTGCGTACAACGTTTTTTGCAGCTTCATAAATTACCACTTGAGCATAGTTTTTAACAAAACTGTTTCATCAGACTGCACACTGATGTTCATAGCCATGATTAAGGAAATCTGATCATAGCAGGTTATACAGTACAGTTGTCACAATTTTTCAAACCTGCGTCCAGAAAGCATTAATAAGTTGATCAAAACTGAAAACAGTGCTGTAATGGTTCATTACGCAACGCAAATCAGTGCTGTAATGAACCATTACAACACTGTTAGTTTGGTGTGGGAATGTAGGCCTTTTCCTGGCAGATTTGCGTGAGGTAAAATGGCCAATTACGATGAGAAGTTTCAAAAAAATCCTTTCAACCTTCCTTTTACATCACGTTGGAAGTAGCTCGCTAACGCAGTGTACGCAGTGTACAAAAATGACCTTAATGCCAAAGGAGGGTTATATCGTAAGTATGAAAAATACGTGTTGTGTTCGTTCGCGTGTCGCGTCCCACGGACATTAATGCTTTATCCAAACGCTCATACACGATTGGTCCCTTCACATTATTGCTAATCACGGGCAATGAGAAAGCGGACTCTCATGCTATACTAACTTTCAGTCCTGGGCTCCACGGTGGGGCAGAGGGCCGAATTGAAAGATCTCCATCCTGGGCGATTGCCCACAATGCCCACCATCGCCTTGCCTTGACCTGTGGCCAGATCAAATTTCTGTCGACTTGCTTGATTTCGTTGTTGAGGCTGCACCTCCATGAACCTCTGGGTCTGCCTCTGCTGCGATATCCTGTGTGCTCCGCTGATACATACCAGGTTTCACTGACGTATAGCAGCACAGATTTCACGTTCGAGTTGAAAATTAGGATTTTGATACGTCGCTGGTTGTTTTTCCATACATTTCTTAAACTCGAAAAAGTAGCCCTCGCCTTATTGATCCGTGCACCTGTCGATCTTGGTGCCGCCATCGGCTGCCATTTGGCTACCAAGATGTTGAAAGCTTTCAAAATTCTCCACTGATTGCCCGCCCAGCTACCGTAAAGCTGGAAGGGTTGACCGTGTTCATATCCAACGATTAGGTATTGTTGACGTTGATGGTAAGATCTGCCGCCGAGGAGCGATTGGCCAGAGCATCGAGCCTGCTCTGCATATCAGAAAGCCGTTGAGCTAGGAGAGCAACGTCATCAGCCAATTCCAGGTGCTCATAAGCTTAAACAGGGGGTAGCAGTTGGTCAATTGGTGAACATTTTGATCTGTATAATTTGTGTTATACACTTCTATATAAAAACCTATTTCACATAGTCCGTCTATGCATTCGGATCAAAAACTTCTGATACTTCTTTGTCCCCATTCCTATGAAGTTAGCAGTGCCTGAGCATCAGGTTGCTAAAGGGAGATTTCAGTGTACACCGAAGTGTATTGAAACGCATAACTTTGGAGTCAGAACAAGACTGTCCTGGTACTGGAACCGAAGTTCCTTTTATTTAGTTTTTCAATCGATTATTACAATGTAAGTACATATGCCTAAAAGAGATAGATAGATATACGCCTGGGGTGGCGGTGACAATATTTCGGCAATAACTTATTTGGTAGAACATGAGCCTTAGCGCATCGTCCAAACGGACGTCCACCAACGAGTAAAAGTGCAATCAGCAAAACATGTGACGCACTGCGTACTCGAGTGCCTCGATGCAAACTGCTTACGCATGTTGCACCGAGGCCATCATTTGTACCCATGCGGACCTGACCTATTCTATATGATTCTGTTGTGACGTACCATTCTGAGTGTTTTTATTGCTAACACTGATTGATGAAGGAAAGATGTTTAAAAAAAGACACTACACCGTCTTCAACCAGAGGTTGCACAGTCTGAACAATCACTAACATTAGGCAACGGACAATACGAAACACCCAGTGGACCAATGAAGGATTTTTCGTTTGATGAAAAGTTTCCTCCGACTGGAGCGGGAATCGAACCCTCACTCCGTGGCACTCACAATACGCCTAAACGACTGACGCCGCTAACCGCACGGCCACGAAGCCGATGGTCGATGCGTGTATAGCGCAATCGTATAAACTGCACTAAACTGCAATATACGTATCAAAGTGGTGGCCATACACACTCAAACCTAAATTGCCTGTTCGGATCTTTTTTGACGAAATTAGAACAGCAGTACGATTTCGGTAACTTCGGTAATCGATTTTACTGAGACTCAGTACACCAACTGTCAAAAATGGGTGGAAAAAGTAAACAATCTATCAGAGATGTATTCAGCTGTTCTAATCACGTCAAAAAATGGCCGAACACGCTATTTTAAATTAAGTGTGTATACCTACAGGGGATAGACAAAATGATCGGGGCAGGGACAACTTTTCCCTTCTCAAAAAAATTTCAAATAGCTGTAACTTTTCCAAAAGTGCATGGAATATTATCAAATTTTCACTGTTAGTTGATCAACTAGTTCAGAGGGGGGGGAATGGGAAAAGATCGGGCTATTCTGCACGAAGTTAAAAAGATTCTAGAAAAAGGTATAATTATCCGATAGCCAACTTTGAGCTGTTATATCTCCGGATTCAATGAACCGAATGCAATGAAATTTTGAGCGTTTATGACTTATATAATGAGCTCTGAAAAACGTTTGACTCAACTTGAAATTATTAACATGAGAAAAAGTTACAGCGATTTCATTTATTTCATGATTTTTTTAGTTAATTGGCATATTTTAACTTGCATCGCAATACTTTTTCAATTAATTGAGGGCTATGTTGTTACTTTCCTTCAAAACATATTTATATTCAAGTCAATTAGAGGGCTTTTAAATGAACTGTAATAAGCATCTTGATTGAAGCGATGTTGAAATTTAAGAAAATTTGATGTTTTATTACAAAAACAATCAAAAGTTTTTTAAAGCTCATTATGTAAGTCATAAATGGTCAAAATATTATTGCATTTGGTTCATTGAATCCGGAGATATAACAGCTCAAAGATTGCTATCAGATAATTATACGTACAGAATAGCCTGTTCTTTTCCGAATTTTGTCCACTGATACACAACTAGTTGATCAACATACAGTGAAAATTGGATAATATTCGATGCACTTTTGGAATAGTCACAGCTATTTGATTTTTTTTTTTTTTTTTTTTTGAGAAGGTAAAGTTTTGCCTGTCTTGATCATTTTGTCTATCCCCTGTACTTCCGATGATATTTCGCGATTTCATATGGTTACTGTTGTATTATTAGATATGTATTTGTATTCTCGTAATAAGTATTACTGGCAACTCTGAAAACATTGACACCCTTCCAGCATTATACACTTTATGTAGAACACAATATCAGTCATTAAACTATCCTTTTCGAGTAAAGATGCGTACTCGTTTCTCTCTGATCCGAACTCGTAACAGTGACCATTACGATGTCCCAACTAATCAATCGAAAGAATAAAATACGATTTCATGTGATATGTAATACGATGTCCGTAATGAGCTTTAAAAAAATGACACCTAGCCTAAAACACGGAAGCTTGAGATTGTGAATTCAAACCCATACTATTGTAACTGATCTTCCTTGAGTAGATCACAAATGTTGGCCAATATGAACTTAAGCTTTCTGAGCCACCCATGAAACTTGCCTTTGCCTTCCTAATGCTGATATAAGGAACAGGCTGCAATTTTTCTAAGTCATTGCGGTTCCATTTATTGCAATGCTGTACTGATATACCGTATACCTAATGATGAGTTGTCAATGTATATCCAACTCGTAGCGAGTTGAATTTGCGCTTATTACGACATGTTTTGTATACAATATAAGTCCAACATCCAACAGTGTACGTTTCGACGTCATCTTCGTCATCGTCGCCGTCGGCGTTGCGGGAAAAGTGCGAGATTCGAAGGGATTCGAGAGTGTCCCTGATACTCGAACTACGCACATCATTCGATCCATTATCGCCTTGATTAATCGTACCAGTTTATCCGGGAATCCTTCGGCTGTTCGGGTCCGTATGAAGCTGATCATTGATATTAACTTCTTTTCCCGATCAGCCTAGATAGCTGTGTAGTGTCGGTAGCGGTTGTCTTAGTTGGCTAAGAATAACACTACGGGCCACCTGTTCCGGGGGTAAAAGTCCACTAAACAGGGAACCCCAATCCAAGGTGTCAGGCGACCCGTGCTGATGGATGAATGGTTGAGGGGGTTTAAAATATGCTCGATCTTTAACGGAGCCCGTAACGTAGGTAGATCGCCTTTATGTGTTGCGTTACGGTTCAAGATCTACCAAACCGAACCCTAGTGACATCCGGTTTGTCAAGTTGGGGTAATGTGTTTTGGTAATAAGGATTCATGGTACAAAGTCCTTGTTACTGGTGACAGTTTCTAAAATTGCATTCATTCTGCCTTGCTGATAGTTAAAGAATCGGACTTTGCCCACCCGAGACTACACTTGATGTTAGGAAAACAAACATGCTTTACGTATCTAATTGCGTACTAACCTATCAAGGACTGTTAAGTTTTGGTAATTCAAGGACTCTCGTGCATTCTTATTGCAGAACACATTAGGGGCTGTCCATAAACCACGTGGTCATGAAGGGGGGGGGGGGGGGGGGTTCGGCCAACGACCATTTTGTATGGACTAATAAAAAAAATTGTATGGACTAATGGACCACGCGGGGGGGGGGGGGGGGGTTGAGAAGTCCCAAAAAAATGACCACGTGCTTTATGGACAGCCTCTTATCTAATTTGACAGACAACTAGCCTAAAGTCCTGGGTTTTTCTTTGTTGTCCTGGGACTAAACTAGAAGCAAGACATGGATGGGGCTAGAGTTCCGATGCATGGATAAATATCAGTACCTTGTCAGTACCACCGTTTTGTTTTTCTCAGAATTCAAATATATTGTGTTTGATTAGGGGCGCTCTTTCACTGGGATTTAAATCTCTATGATAACGGGACCTTTTTATCTAAATCTATATCTTGTACCTCTGGGATAACAAAACAGGAACTGTACAGTAATCGATGCTTCATTGCCTCTCAATGACAATGGAGTAGTACGACATGCACTAAATACTAAGGATACGGGTAATGCCACAAAAGATCAAAATACTGGTCGCAGTGGCTCACCCGAACAGAGAAAAAAAAATCCGGGAATCCGTATTCATGCATAATCTGCCATAGCTGTTCTCTATCGATTGTATCATACGCCGATTTGAAATCGATGAACAAGTGGCCGGGGTTCTGCTAAACCGAACTAAGCGCCAAAAACTTTATTCCGAGATAATTAGGCTTTAAGTTCAACCACTCACAAATAAACAACAGCTAAGATTATTTGAAACTTTTCCACACACATGTAACTTATAAGCCTTTATTAATCATCAGAGACAAAGAATGCATGTAAATTATTTGAAATCATTGATATAATTACATTTAATTTTTCAGTACTTCGCACTCAGTTCACTCTGGCTGAACAAAAACATTGGAATATGGTTTATAGTTCAGTGTGGCTGACTGTGTTTCTTTGTTTCATAGAAAACCATTCGGATTGTGAAAAAAAACTCGATTTTTCATCGTCTATGAAGTTGAAATCGATATCACTCACAATTCTTTACATGAATCAGAGAGGACGCGTACCTCGGAGGTCTCAAAATAAGCTTGAAATATGAACGGCGGAAGCCCACCCAGCTCAGCCATTCCCACCTATGTTTTTTTATAGGCAGTGCATGTGCAGGTACAGAGCAAGAGTGATTATGAGTGATTATGTAAAATGATGTTCTTGCATGTCCTGAGGTCCTGAGATGTGCACATCTCAGGACCTCAGGACATGCAAGAACATCATTTTATGTGAAAATGGAGCAATTTGTGTACTTCAAATTCATACTGGTCGAAGAAAACCATGAAAATGATCTGCCAAAGTGAACTAAGACAAAAAAAAAATTCGAAAATATTAAAGAGATTCGAACTTGGATCCTTTAAGTGATAACCAAGCACGTTACCTCTAGGTCATTTTACTTAGCTGAAGTCCAGACGTTAAGTCTGAATCAAGTTCTAAACATTCTTCTCTAGCATGGTTTTCGTGAAAACGCCATTTTTCGATCAGCCAAAGCGAACCAAGTGTTTGATTTTTTACAAGCTTTATTATTCTTATTGGCCTTGTTGTTCAATGACGGCTTCTGTGTCAAATCATCAGTATGATGTGTGTCGACATAACGCAGGTATTTAAAACCAGTTGATTTTTGTATTGTTGAGAATAAATAGATTCTAAAATGCAGTGGATTTGGTTCGGTCTGGCTGAATGTGATTTGGAAAAATGGCGATCAGCACCATCGAAACATAATTGCATCTTCCAACATCCGTATTTATAATAACGTGTTCAATTCTCCCACAGATTGTTACTATGAGTCGGTTGGAAGTTAGAAATTTGACGGAGATGAGCATAACTTGAAATGTTCTTCATCTGGACCAACACTTAAACATTTCGCTGATTCTATGGAATGGTTTACAGTTCACTCTGGTTGGATGCACTTTTATTTTGTGTATGTTCTGCCATACAGAAATTTTGAATTTACTCCACGAAGAGCTGTCAGAATTACTGGATTTTTACATGGAAGGAAGATCATCATTTTCTTCACCTAATGGTAAAGAAAACTCAATTTTTCAAAAAATGGTCTTTGGTTCGGTTTAGCAGAACCCCGACCAAGTGATGTGTGGGCACGTTGTATTCGCGGCATTTCTGCAACACCTGGCGGATGGCAAACATCTGGTCCGTTGTAGCGCGTTCACCCATAAATCCAGTCTGTTTTCGCCCCACGAACTCTTTTGCAATCGGTGATAGACGGCGGCATAAAATTTGAGAGAGTATCTTGTAGGCAGCGCTCAGTAGTGTGATCGCGCCGTAGTTCCCGCAATCCAACTTGTCGCACTTTTTGTAGATGGGACACACGAAACCTTCCATCCATTCCTCCGGTAACACTTCCTCCTCCCAAATCTTGGTAATGACCCAGTGTAGTGCTCTCACCAGTGCTTCTCCACCGTATTTTAGAAGCTCGCTTGGTAGTTGATCTGCTCCAACGTCGCCATTGAGGTATTCATTGTAATGCTGCCGCCACCTCTCGACCATCCCACGCTCGCTCGTGAGAATATTCCCGTGATTATCTCGGCACATGTCGGCTTGCGGCACAAAGCCTCTGCGCGAGCGGATCAGCTTCTCGTAGAACATTCGTGTGCTTAGCGCGGTACAGCTCTTCCATCGCTTCGCGATCTCTTTCTTCCTGTTGGCCCTTCTTCATTCGGAAGACTGAGTTCTGTCTGTTCCGCGCCTGTCTATAACTTGCCTCATTCGTTCTCGTACGGTGTTGCAGCATTCTCGCCCATGTTGCATTCTGCTCGTTTTTCAACTGTTCACATTCGCCTTCGTACCAGTCGTTTCTATGATTCGGAGTCGCGAAGCCTAGTGCTGCAGCCGAGGTACTACCTATGGCGGATCGGATGTCCCTCCAGCTATCTTCAAGTGTAGCTGCCCCAAGCTGCTCTTCCGTTCGTTGGTAGGGTCACTTCTAGCTGCTGCGCGTAATCCTCCTGGGCAGAGTTCAAGTAGGGTATCGGGATGCTTCGTTGGCATAGTCCCCTCGTTCGGCCTATCTCAACGTTAACTAAAAACTCAAACAAACACGCATAACTGGATATCGGAAAAGCTATGCGACAAATAACTGTAACATTTCGTTTCAATTTTAGCACTTTGGAGCATTGAAATTGAATGAAAATGTCTCTTTGTTTATTTTTTGTAGACGCCATGATTCTTCGGCTTAGTGGGTAGTCTATACACATGATCATAAATGGCATGAATCTGGAACATTTTGAACTGACTTTTCAATAACTGAACATTTGATGCGACGGTCAAAGACTCTATTTTGAATTTGTAGATTTGTTTTCAACGAATAAGGCCGGAACAAATCTCATTTTCTTCTTTTGTCACAATACTCGTTGGCTCGCTAAGGGGGAGGATAATAAATAATAAATGTATTTGACGAAGAAATACCCAAACAATTCGGCAAAATCTATAAACTCATCGGATTTGTTAAGATATTTTCTGTGCAACTCTAATTTCACCTTAAAATTTTGAAATTCCTTGAATAATTTATTGGTGTCCCCCCTCAAAATGTTGAATTTCGACCAAAATTTTCCGAGGGGGCGGTGACATAAGAGAAAATCGAAATTTGTGTCAGCCTAATAAATATTTTACAAATTGAATGTGGGCCGAATATTGAGGACATTTTTTTCACTATGTACCCAAATCTTGGCCCATCACTAAAGTGACGTCAACAACACCGATAAAGTGACGTCAACAACATTGCTTGCGTAAGAACCAGAAAGAACGATCAGGAAGAAAGATTTTGTGTACGGTGAGTGTAAAAATATACACAATAAAAGGGTTGCGTTGTTACCGTTAATAAATTAAGAAATAACTTTAGTTTAAGTAATTCATTTACAGTTTTTTGAAAATTTGGCTCCGAAAATGTAATTTACAAGTAAGATTGGTGAACAAACAGAGATAATACTTCAGCAAAAACATTGAAAAAATGAGATAATAAGTGGTTCTAGTGCATGGAAAGCAATAGGCCAACGTTGTATCCACTAATAGGCCAATTTTTGTACCATAGACCAACGTTGCATACCATCGCATCGAATCTTTTCAACTTAATAAAGTAAATTCTTGAATATTAACGTTAGTTTACTTCCAATTGGTGAAACAAGAATTGCCTAGAGTGTGTAATAGGATCAACATATTATTTCTAGTGCTATTAATTCATGAGTTATTGTCAAAATTGTCAAGGCGGTTTGCAAATTAGGCCAAGGAATGGTACATATACCCTACTGACGATCAAAATGTGATATTGGTTTGTTTGAGATAAGAGATAAAAGTATTGAAAATAATATCAAAAATTTGTTCTTGAACCATCTAACCAATAGCACAATATGATATATGAAGATCAATCAAATAGCTCACTGCTATTGGTTAGATCTTACCAAGAGCTAAATGTGTCATGATGATGATGTTCCAGGAGTAAATTTGAGATATTATTTTCAGTACTTTTACCTCCTCTCTCAAACAAACAAATATCACTTTTTGTTCTTCATATCACAATATGCTATTATTGAGGTTTTTCCTCTGCTCGGGCTGAGCCACTTCTACGTTACGCAGCTGCTCGATGTTGAGCAGGCCCCTGACACGGCCTATATCAATGCATTGGAATCATGGTAGACAGGATGTCCTGTGCGCTAGTAAATAGCGCCCACTGTCAAATGCGAAAACATCAACATTTTTTTGTTAAACGTTTATTTTGGTTTGTTGATCAGTTTTTGGAATAATTTTTTCCACCTCTGTGATCATACAAAGCACTTCAAACTCGCTTTAATATTAATGTACGGTAAGAGGAGCATGCGATTAGTTGAATAAAGCTACCCAACAAACACGCAGTGTGAATTTGATTTGCTGTGTGGCTCACAACATCAAACAAAAGCTGCGTTTGTTGATTACACGCTCGTTTCAATTTGCACGAATATGAGTATAAGGCAGTTAGATGTTGGCAACGATAAATTTCATTGCTGCCAGGGGCCTGATGTTGAGCCGCGGCGTTCAACTTCGACGCGTAGTAATAACCATCGAAAGTTTTGAGCGCATGCATACAGCTACTAAGTAGTGATCCGAATCTATATTCGCACTGCGGTATGTACGGACATTGATTATATCCGACAAAAATTTACCGTCGATCGAGTGATCTCCAGGTGGCTTTGTGGATTGCGGGGGAAGAAGGTGCTTCGGATAGCCATAACACGGGAGGCTGCAAAGTTTACGCATCGCTGCCCGTTATCATTCGATACGGCGTGCAGGCTGTTTCACCCGATTACCGGTCTGTACATTTCCTCCCTTCCTACCTGCACGTTCATGTCGCCGACAATGATTTTTACTACACGCGGCGATCAACCATCGCAACAGTGCATCAAAACTTCAGACGCACAAATCTCAAGAAGCAAGCTTTAAACAACAATGCATTTTATTATTCTGTTCTTACTCACTTGTAATAAGCTTGAAATAAGAAGCTCAGGTGCGCTGGTTTTGTTTACGAAGAGATTTGTGCTCTCAAATCGTGAGTAGGTCCAAAGTCGGCCATTGTGGCGGCCATATTGGGATTCTAACAAGTCTGTCCTTAACTGCGCGTAGAACGCTTCTTTTTCGTCATCAGGTCTCCCTTCGTGTGGGCAGTGGACGTTGATGATGCTGTAGTTGAAGAAACGGCCATTAGCTCTCAACATGCACATCCTTGCGTTGTTCGGCTGCCACCCGATCACACGTTGTCGCATATTGCCCAACACTATAAATTCTATTCCCAGTTCATTGGTGCTGCCACAGCTTTGTAGCCGCTCGATGCCCACTTTTTCACACTTTCTGTCCAGTCCAACAAAGTTCTTGCGACGCCATGATGTCGAAGTTGCGGGGATGTAGTGCATCGTATATTATCCTATCACATCCTGCGAAACTAAGTGACTTGCAATTCCATGTACCAAGCTTCTAATCGTAGTCCTTGTTTCGTCGCGTGGGTCTTTGCCGATTGTATCGAGTCGTATTTTCTCCTATGTTATTCGCAATGGGGATTTTACGGGTGGCTTATTGGGCCTACGCTATAGTAACCAGACGTCCCGCGTTTCGCGGGACAGTCCCGCATTTTGACCAAATGTCCCGCGACACATTATGTCCCGCATTCGTCTCAAATCGTAAAAATGTCCCGCATTTGAAAAAACTTCAACAAGCATACAACATATTGTAGTAACTTCAGTACCAAAATAGTCAAACCGGTTTTGTACAAAGCGTAAATCACATCAAACATATTAGTCCTGTTCAACGACGTAGGTTGAACTTGCTCGAAGTTGCTGCATCCTACTCTTACCCATTTGTCAACAAACGTGAAAGAGCGGGATGGAGCAAGTTCGAGCAAGTTTAACCTACGTCGTTGAACAGGACTATTAACAAAACTTTCAACATCAGGGTTCAGAAACTGAAAGATTTTTGCGAGAAAGTACATGAAGATTCTGGGTTACAGTATGTACAGTTTGAACTCCTCAGAGCTTTTTTTTTTATCAATCGATAGCAGTCTCAGCTTTTTTTTTTTTTTTTTAATGAAAAAAATCAAATATTTGATTGATTTTTATGCACAGTCAGGCAGCATAATTTTACAGTTCGGTGAATAAAATAGAGAGTAACAAGAGTACATTTACAAACATAGTAGGCGAAACTGTCTCAAATTCAAATTTCATGATAGGGTAGGAAGTAGACCGGCCCACATTTGTATGACAAAAAAAAAAAAAAAAGTTTTCAAAATTCACGGGGCACCCTCTAGAATCGTGCCTTTGGATGAGAAGAACAATCTGTGAAAGATTCAGCTCAATTGGTTGAAAACTGAGCTGGCGCAAATGAGTTGAAGGTTTGTATGGGATGTTCAGTCCAAATATATGGAAAATTGGATGACCTCCAGTCTCTCATACAGCACGCCGATTTGACGAGTCCGATTTGGCTCAGAATTGAAAGAATGGTAGTTGATACCCTAATGAACAACTTTGTGTAAGACCATATCACGATAAAACTAAATTTATTTGCGGTTTCAGCCACTGAAAGCAGGATGAGGACATCTTCCCCAGTTTACACTCGGTTGTTACATGCAGCACGTGTTTTCCGCTCGAAACTTGCGCACTACATCATAGGCGGCTATGTTGTCCTTCATTCCCATTGCTCACGCACGTGGATGGGTATCGAGAAAATGAAGAATTACATAGCTGCCTATGATGTAGCGCGCAAGCTACGACTGGCAAACACGTGTTGCATATAACAACCGAGAGTAAACTGGGGAAGATTTCCTCATCCTGCTTTCGTTGATGGAAACCGCAACTAAATTTAGTTTTATCGTGATATGGTCTTCTACAAAGTCGTTCATTAGGGTATCAACTACCATTCTCTCAATTCTGAGCCAAATCGGACTCGTCAAATCGGCGTGCTGTATGAGAGACTGGAGGTCATCCAATTTCTCATATGTTTGAACTGAACATCCCATATAAACCTTCAACTTATTTGCGCCAGCTCAGTTTTCAACCGATTGAGCTGAATCTTTTACAGATTGTTCTTCTCATCTAAAGGCACGATTCTAGAGGGTGCCCCGTGGAATTTTTCGACATTTTTGTATTTGGGCCAGTCTAGTAGGAAGCTACTGGCAGGCGGTTCAAACGAATAATCTCGTGAAATCAATTCATCCAATAAGTTAATCAATGTTGACAGAGAAGCATCCGAACTACTCAATGAAGTAGTATGCAAGGACAAAATTGGACAAGCAGAAGCTAGATTGGTGAGCATTTTCAGGCACCTTGAGGGTAATTATAATTTCAAAAATTGTAGAGTTCACGTCATGCTTGTTAGGCACCAATGTTGTAATAAACCATTTTTGTTTCAGTTATGTACGAAGTTTGAACCACCTTATTTTAATTTTAAAAGCAATTGAGAGAAGAAATATTAAAATCATTGTTTCATTGAAGCAACAATGTAGAAAAACTTGTTTATGAGTTTGCCCCACTTCTGTGAAGCTCACAACGTTGAAACACATGCTTGGTAGAAGAAACGAGTGCTTAGGGTTCCCATCTACTCAGCCTAGAAAACTCCTCGGATTTGTTAAGAAACATTTTGCCAAATTTAGACCAAAATCATAACATGTCCTGCTAAATTAGGACGAATGGTAACGCTACGAGTGCTTCGTATTCTACAAAAAAAAATCTTGCGTATTCGTTAACAAAAAAAAATATATATATATTAAAATAATAAAAATTTTGATCATGATTTCACCTTACTATACATCTTTCCAAATTAATGTCCCGCGTTGGAGCTCTGATCATCTGGTCACTTTAGCCTACGCCAACACTACTGTCTCGCCGGAGGGCCATCGTGCCAATTCTGTTTAACGTCCCAACCAACACTAGGACGATCACGCTGATGGGGCTACCACCTTGGATCTAGCTGGACGTGGTGCAGCGTTTCTTACTCAGCCGCTGGATGCCAGAACAGACGCTGTTTGAGCCGCACCACCTTGGTGAACAAACGCTCGAATCGTACCTCCTCAATCTAACTGGAGTCACAAGGACAACAGTGCCCAGGCTGCACTACTAGCTAAGCACACAACTCTTAGCTGACGATCTTTGTCATCACTTGACCCGTGGAAGCATGAGGTAGGGACTTGTGAGGACCAGAGCTATGTTGGACGCTCTCCTTATCGACTCACCATTTTGCAGCCCAACATGCTATACTGAGTGCTATTAAAAGGCGATATTTACAAACATCAAATCACCTCCGATGATTTTTTTTTTGCATTCGCCTATCAGGACTTATTCAGGAGACCTTTATCAGCTGGCAACACAAATGGAGAAATGAGTTAAAGGTCCATTCCATACAGGTCAAAAAAATGTTTAATTTTAGGCAGCTAGGATTCCAAGTAAATAAAAAGGACTCCACGGTTGTAAAAGAAACACTTGTTGACTTATTTAATATCATGTATCACGACACGATGTAAAACGCAATTTCGTTCCCAATCAAAGCCCACATTTCAACGATTGCCATTGAACCTAATGCTATTATGATGAAATCTGTACAGTCTCATACAAATTCTGGTCGTCTGGATTGCTCCAACAAAGTGGCGCACATGAAATCCCCCCAATTGCATTCCATTCACACAGGTTGGAACAGTTTCGCTGCGAAGCCACCATCGTACAGCCAGTCGCAGCCATTATTCAACGTTATCAAATGAAATTAATTTATGACTTTACGGCGGCGGCGGCGACGCTGACTGCAACGGCTGGTGTCTGCACTCTCTAAAATAAAAGCTCTCATTTTTGAGTAGCGCCCATGCCGCACAGGGACTGTGTTGGAAACACACATTTTTTTAAATTGCTCGTACGCTCACATTTTTGCAAAATATCAATATTTTTCGGTATTTGAAGGTGGTTTATAAACCCAGTGAGGTTGCCATGTCAAAATTATTGCAAAATACATGCTCATGTGAGCGTACGAGCAATTTAAAAAAAATGTGTGTTTCCAACACAGTCATGTGCGGCATGGATGTTTACTAAAAATGTGCAGGCCGAACACATTTTTGAGCGGAGCCGTTTTTGCGTGCATACGCGCGCGCGCCACCGACCGAACTGACGTCGACAGTTGATCCTGCTGATCTACATTTATTTGAGTGGAGATTTGCTATCCCAACACACCACACTGCACTGACTCGATGATGGCAGGCAGAGTTTGCAACGCAATATGATGATGGCTTCATATGGTACATTCAGTTGGGTGCATCCTGGATGGTTGGTGGCGACAATAAGTGATGCCAATTTATTGGGGATAGTAGTGCATATGAAACATGAGTTGCGTCGAAGTAAATGCCTTCTAAATCGCATCAAATCGTTTTTGAATCGTGCAGAGGGATGGCATATGAGTACAAAGCTGGCTCTAGACAAAGCGATGAATCTCCATAATTCAATAGCTAAACATGCGTACGTTCGTGTATAAGTACGACCCTGAGCTTATAAATTTTGAATAGCTTGAGAGAGCCTGACTAATGTTTCTGGTATCTCGAGCAACAAATGAAAACCGTGCAACATCTGAAGATGGTATCTTCTGAAAACATTACATAAAAACTGTGGAAGATTCTAACAAAAAAAAACTTAATTTTAACACACCATGACATATACAACTCAAAATCAAAAATGGTTTTTATGATATGCTGAACATTGGGTGTCAGCAGAACTAGAAAAAATGTCCTCAAGGCAAAAGCCATATGACGAATTGACCAAATCCAGAATCTTATAGTGCAACTGCACAGCAGAATCAAAGAGTGGTGTGGAGAGGCATGGTAGTAGAGAGTCAATGAAACGAAAACGTTATGAATAGCCAATGCCACCCAAATGTTGGGCGGGACAGTCCCAATGATGATGCCTGTAGCCATCTGTATTAATGGGATGTCTGGATGATGTAGTGAGATTGCATTGCATAGTGTTGTACATGCTGGGTGGACGACACGCACTACCAGCCGAGCGGGATTTATCACTCTGACTGAACACAGCAGTTATAAATTTGAACATTTATTTGAATGGCATTTGCTGTAATTCAGCTGGCGTTCGTTTTGTCAAGTGGGCAAAAGTGGGATATAACTTTCAGCAATTCTGGGTCACTAATGTTTGTGTGAATGGGAATTATGAT
Source organism: Aedes albopictus (assembly GCF_035046485.1). Taxonomy (NCBI): domain Eukaryota; kingdom Metazoa; phylum Arthropoda; class Insecta; order Diptera; family Culicidae; genus Aedes; species Aedes albopictus. The sequence goes on from NC_085137.1 coordinate 233,882,002, forward strand.
GTTTTGATGGTACAAATAGACGGACAGAACATTTCATCACCCATGTTTGTGGAAGGATCTTATGGAAATGAAAATGACTCTAATGTAAAAAAGGTTAAGAGGATTGATTGATTGATTTGTCTTTATCAAAGAAAGGTTAAGAGAAGACATTGTACCGTCTTCAGAGTGTGGTTGATAGAGGAATGTGTTATTCGCGTGCGTGTGGAGATACTGATTCAATTTGAAGTTTTTTGGTGGGTTTCTAAAAATAAATTAAGATCGTGAGACAATGGACTGGGACGTTTCGAAAAAAAAAAATGTTGATAATGTATAGAGAGACTTTCGCTGAGATCCTGAAGAAACTTTTATTTTGGTTGCAGTGGTGGTACTATTTGTAAATTCTGGCAAGGTTATGGTTCACACTACAAACGGGAGGAATGCTTCCAAGATGCCGACGGTAGCCTTGCGAAATCCTGAAGGAAAATTTTCCAATGGATCAATACTTTACGAAGAATTGGTTTGATTTTTAGCGTTTTTGGCATTCCTTAAGAAGGCTCTTGTAGTTTCATAGAAGATCATCTTAGAATTCTAACAGGAGCTCTCCCGGAAAACCCATCAGGAGTTCAACTGGGATTCAACGAGAATTTATTTGAGATTTTCGATAGAAATTCTATCATCCCTTCCTGGGCTGAAAAATGGTGAGCCGACAAGGAGAGCGTCCAACATAGCACTGGTCCTCACAAGTTCCTACCTCATGCTTCCACGGGTCAAGCGATGACAAAGACCGCCAGCTAAAAGTTGTGTGCTTAGCTGGTAGTGCAGCCTGGGCACTGTGGCCCTTCTGACTTCAGCTAGATTGATGAGGTATGTTCACCAGGGAGGTGCGGCTCATGTTCCTCCACCGGAAGCTATACCTAAGGTGGCAGCCCCACCACGATGGATAGGAGATCACTGAAGAAATGTCAACAGAAATCTCTGGAGTAATTCCCCAAGAAATCTCTGGAAGAGTAAGCTGAGGAACCCTTGGATTAATAACAGAAGCGCTTCCTGATAGTTTTTCGGAGTAATATCACCATTGAACTCTTCTGGTCATGTATACATTCAGAGATTTCTTCAGCAATTCCTCAAAGAATTTGTCAAGAAATTCTTACAAACTTTTTTGGCAGAATCTTTTCGTTATTTATTTAAGATTTTTAAAGATTTTTTATTTCAGGAAGTATCCACGGGTTTTTTAAGCAAGTGCTCAGGGATTTCTGTAAAAATGCCAGCAAAAACTATTTTAAATATTCTTCCAGAGTTGCAAGGAATGCGCAAATAGAATCTCTCAAGCATTTTTCTAAGGAATTCTGCAAAATTCTAAATCTTCTGGAATACATCTAGACATACCATCAGAAACACGTGCAGGAATTTCTAAAAAAAAACTCAGAGAATACAGCAGGGAATTTCTCCAGTATTTTTTACATTGCTTCAGAAATATCTTCACGATTTTCTTAGAATATTAATTCGGGAAAGTTTCAATAAAAAATCTTAAGAATTTTGTGAGGAATATCTACATTTCAAGAATAGTTTCACAGATTATATCAGGAGCCCCATGAAAGAATTATCAAAGAATATCTACCAAAATTCCTTCAGCATGACACAGACATTTCTCCAGGAAAATTCCCTGGCGGAATTCTCAAAGTAATTGCTAGTGGATGGAACCTCCAAGGAATGCCTGGGGAAATGTCCAATGCAATCTCTAAAAGAATTCCCTAAAATATTTTTATGTAATTTTTTGAAGAAAATTATTCCCAAACGAATTTCTGAATATATCACTGAAGGGATTTCAGAAGGAATCACGCGAAGAAGATCAAGCGAAGGAAACTTGGAAGGATTCCAGAACCCCTCCCTGGAAGAAATTCGGAGAGAATCTCTTCCACAGGAATCTCTGAATGATCTTTACGAAAAAAGTCCCCGAAAAAAATCACTGACATAATTCCCGACGAAATCCCTAGGTGGATTTCCAAAGAAATCGCTTACGGAATTCCAAAAATAATATCAAGAGAAACACACAGAGAAATTCACAGGGGAACTTCTGCAAGAATTCCTGAAGGCATTTTAGAAAAAAAACTGAAAGAAATGCCAGAAAAGGAACCATCATTGTAGGGATTCAGGAGACATTCCTGAAGAAAAATCCCTAAAAATATATCCGGAGAAAAGTTTCAAGTCAAACCCTAGCAAAAGAATAGAAGGATTCCCTGTTCTCGTGAAGAATTCCTAGATGAAGTCCGAAATATTTCAAATTTGATTAGGTAAAACGACATATTTTGCATAAGTCGTTAATTTAGATGTTAATTGCCCAATTAACCTTTTGATTGATTAAAAAAAATATTTCCTTGCTTAATGGCTTGCAGTCAAAAAAGCCCAAAATCGCATATTATGCCCTATAAATTGAGGTATAGCTCAAAATTGTGACGTGTTAGAGCAAATCTGAGCCCGGATTCGGATTCAGCGGCCCAAAATCCTTCGGAGACACATTAGTTTACTCTTGAGACAGACAAAAAGTTAATTTTTGTTACGCTGTGTAATCATTTATTTTTCAATCAATGAAAACAAAACAGTACTTTTGAATGTTTTAGTGCTCTATTTTTGCGCAGGGTAGGAAAGTTACTAGAAATAAAAACACGTATAACATGGTAATACAAAATACATCTTCTTCAAACAAAATATCCCAACGCATATAGTAAACTTACCTCCATACATGACGAACAGTGTTATCTTCAACATAATCAAGTTGGGATTTATTCCATGACGTTGGCAGAACTTTCCCCACTTGGTGAGCTCCTCGGTATCGCTATCGCCAACTGCCTCCGAACAAGTCCCCATCTCGTCGATGTTGACCTTTTCCGATTTTTCACTATCGACCCCCATCTTTCACCACTCAAATTTACCGGAAAAGAAAACACCTAAAGCACCACCGACCGCCTTTCTTCGCGTCTCAGTTAAATCGACTCCTCTCTCCAACCAACGGGAATCGACACACACACGCACGCTGTTGATCTAGAAAACGGCGCACGAACAACCCTCGAGATTAACCTTCACGACGCAGGGCACAACTGATATGAACTTTAGGTAAGGTCTGGCTTCTCGAATCAAACAAACGGCGACGACAAAGAGGGAACGCTACTGAATCTCCAGACTGACTATCTACACGTTGACCGTCATCTCTGTGATCGTCGTCGTCGTCGTCGTCGTTGAGAAGGGATGAAGATGCTACCGTTTTCTCCACATTTGCGGCAATGAGTCGCATTTGTGCGATGGTTTGCCTTAATTCATGACATCCGTTGTGATCCATACGTTTGCGTGCTCGCTGTTTGGCAGAGACGGGAGATGGATCGCACAAGGGGTAAAATAGTTTATCAGAGAAGAAGATACTGAGGGATTGTACCTAGTTATCACGCCGATAGAGACTTGACTAGGCAGAGCTGGCGTGTGTGTTACATTCAAGATCATTTCACAGCAGTTAGATGATCAAACCGAACCTACTACCACAAATCCGAGATGTGCTTCACGTAATCGCGTAAGAATTCATAGGCAAAAATAAGTGATATGGATGTGCCCTGCAAATACTACCATAGGCACAGTACTCGTTATCATCCTACACCCATCATGTAAAGAACCACTGAGTGAAAGATGAAGCGCCTCCGTCGCACCAAGAGCTGTGGTTGAACTGCTACAGACCACAGAAGCCGTATCTCGTTCAAACAGTGCAGCTCCACGAAGCGATGTTTGTACCCATTTACACTCTCAGTTCAGAAAACAAGATCCAATTAATCAACGACACAAGGTTTACTTTTCCAGTTGAAGGCAAACGTTGAGTTTATATATTTTAAACATATTCACGAAAATCACTTGTGTTTTCAAATGGGATGAGTTACAGAACCGTTTAGTGTCCGTACGGTAGACAACGGCCGGAAGACAATTTTATCACTCGAAAAAAGGAGATAAAACCGCCTAAAAACTTCTCGAAAACAATGTCATACCATGGGTCACGTGTACTCTTAATTTATATGGATGCAAATAATTACGCTTCTTTATCTTTTCAAAGTGCCAAAAATAATATTTAATTTGACGTCATCTGACTTTATTGTGGCTTTGTGAATTTATCTAGTTGAACCCTCCCTTGCTAAGGGTATCACAACTAAAAAAAAATAGCTGTGCTAGCTGAACTGAGATCACAACTCGTAAACGATGTTCAGATCACATTTTTTGGTATTCATTTATCAAGTCAATCTGACCAATCTTTCAAAATTTAGAAGAATAAAATGTTTTTTGTAAAAATTATAAGCAATTTCAACCAGGACAAAAAAAAAACAGAAGATACCTTGATCCTTCCTCTAAATGCATATGAAAACTAATTTTTAACCTTCATCCAGCCAACGTACATTTTCCACCTTCGGAAAAGCATAAAAGTGGTCATAACTTTTTTGTTTTTCGATAGATTTTGATGAAATTTTCACAACTTCCCGAAAAACTCTTCTAGTTTATGATGCCGGGGACATGGGTGCCTGGTCCACATGGTTCCGGAGTTATTCCGGATTTTCTTGGGGTACCAAAATTGGCCACATACTTTGCGCAACGAATATCTCAAGATCCCGATGAGGTAGAAGTATAGTGTCTTCGGCGAATTTGTTCAGCAGGTTAAGAACTAACTGGCAACGGCGACTTTGGTTCGCGATTCGGCCGCTAGGCGGCGCCAGTGTCAAAAATGTTCAAACCCTTCGGCAAAATTCTTCAGCAAGCTCAGAACTATCTGATCGTAAAGTCTTTGGTTTGGGATTTATCCGCTAGGTGGCGCATTGTGTCTGAAAAATTCAAACACGTTTATCTCGATACCCTAATGAGGTACAAGCATGCTGTTTTCAGCAAAGTTGTTCAGCAGACTAAGAACTATCTAGCAATGACGTCTTTGGTTCGAGAATCGTCCGCTAGGTGTCGCCAGGATAAAAAAATCTTCAAACTTCTATATCTCAGAATCCTGATAAGATAGACTGATGCCGTCTTCTACAAAGTTCTTCAGCAAGCTAAAAACTTTCTGATAGGTGAGTCTTTGATACAAATTTTGTCACCCCACAATATTGCTCCGTTTTTTCTTCCGGGAATTTCTGCAGGAACTCTTCCGGGATTTTTTTCAGGAATTTCTCCGGTAATTTCTCTAGGAATTCCTCTGGAAATATCTCCGGGAATTCTACCAGAAAATGTTTCCATCAGGATTCCCTTCGGTAATTTCCGCAGGAATCAGACGCGTCAACTTGGTCAAATTTTTGAGGGGCATAGCCCGGTTTTTCTGATTTTTTTGTATGGAAAAATCGAAAAATCGTCAAATATCGAGGGACAAAACCATGCTCGCCACCCCCCCCCCCCCCCTAAGCTGGCGCCTATGCCAGGAATTCTTCTGGGAATTTCTCCAGGAGTTCTCCAGGAACTTCTCCGGATTTCCTCAGAGAATATTCCCAGGAATTCCTTCATGAATTGCTCCGGGATTTTCTTCAGGAATTCTTTCAAGAATTTCTCCAGGCTGGATTTCTCCGAGATTTTTTCTAGGAGTTCCTCCAGGAATATCTCTATCCAGGGATAATTTCTTCAAGAAATTGTCAGGGAAGATTTTTTTTTCAGGAAACCCTCTGAGAATTTCTCCAGGAATTTCTCTGGGAATTTCTCCAGGAATTCCTCTGGGAATTTCTCTAGGAATTCCTCCTTTGTTTTCTCTAGGAATTCCGCCGGGAATTTCGTCGGGAATTCCGCCGGGAATTCCTCCGGGAATGTCTCTGGTGATTCCTTCAGTTATTTCTTCAGGACTTTTTCCGGGATTATTTCGAGGAATTCTTTCGGGTATTTCTCCAGGAATTCTCCCGGGATTTTTCCAGGAATTCCCTTAGGGGATTCCTCCAGAGATTTTTCCAGGAATTTCCTTCGGGAAATCCCGCCAGGAAGGAGGATTCCCTGAAGAATTTTGCAGAGGAATTGCTGGAAAAATTACCGGAGAAATTCCTAGAGAAATTTCCTGAGGAATTCCTAGAGAAATTTCCTGAGGAATTCCTGAAGGAAATCCTAGAGGGTTTCTCAGAGGAATACTTGGTGAAATTCCCAGAGGATTTTCTGAGAAAATCCCGAAGATTTCCTTTAAAAAATCCCGGAGGAATGTCAGAAGAGTCCCCGGAGGAATTCCTGGAGGATTTTCTGGAAGATTTGCAGAGGAAATTCCCAAATTAGTTCCTGGAGGATTTCATGGAGAAATTCCCGGAGACATTCTCGGAGGAATTGCTGGAGAAATTCCCGGAGGTATCCGTAGAGGAAGTCCTAGAGAAATTCCGGGATAAACTCTCGAGGGTTTCGTGAGAAAAAAAAATACGGATGACTTCCTGAAGAAATTCCTGGAGAAATTCCCAAAGGATTTTTTTGAGAAAAAAAACCGACAGCTTTCCTTAGAAAATTCCCGGATATATTCCTGGAGAAACTCCTGGAAAAAATCCCGGAGAAATTCTTAGAGAAATTCGTGGAAGAATTCCTATAGAACATCCCGTAGGAATTCCTGAAAAAACTCCCGGATGAATTCCCGGAGGCACACTTGGACGAACTCCTTGGGAAATTCTCATTGAAATTTCAGGAGAAAATCTTGGAAAAGAAGTCAGGAGGAACTCCTGGAAAAATTCCCAGAAGAATTCCTGCCGAAATTGCCGAAGGAATTCCTGAAGGAGTCCCTTATGGAAGTCCTAGATGAAATCCTGGGGAAATTTCCGGAAGAATTCCCGGAAGGAATTCCTAGAGGATTTCGCGGAAGATTTCTCGGAGGATTTCCCGGAGGAACCTCTGGAGGATGTCCTAGAAGAATTCCCGGAAGATATCCTAAAGAAATTCCTGGAGGAAGTTCTTGAGGAATTCCCAGTGGAATTCTTTAATGAATTCCCGGTGAAATTCCTGGAAAAATTCCTGGAAAAATTTCCCGGAAGAGTTCCTGTAGAAATTCCCGGAAGAAAAAACGGATCAAAAGAAGCAATATTATAGGGCGACACAATGTGTCTGCAGGGAGTCAATGACGGTGTTAAAGTATTGCCTATTGTATCTTCGTACTCGTCCGTCTACTATCCTGCCAAATGGCTCTTAGCTTGCTAAACAACTATGCTGAAAATGGAATACTTCTTGTTCATTAGGGTGCTCATACAAATATCGAACCTATCGAATAATATCATAACCAAAGACACCAGATACGTCTTACATCCTATTAACTTTTGGAACAATTTGCTGGACGTTTTCCGATTTTGAGATAAAATTGCTTGAATGTTTTGATTGCTGGTGTCACCTAGTGTCGCCATTGCCGGATAGATCTCAGCCTGCCGAACCATTTTACAGAAAACACCATGCTTTTAGCTTATCACAGTAACGAGATACACGTATTTAAATATTGTAGACAATGTGCCGCCTAATGAATAAATCACAAATCAAAGACTCAACTTTAGCTTGCTGAAGAACTTTGTAGAAGACAGCATAATTCTATCTTATCAGGATTCTGAGATATAGAAGTTTGAAGATTTTTTTATCCTGGTGACACCTAGCGGACGATTCACAAACCAAAGACGCCTTTGCCAGATAGTTCTTAGTCTGCTGAACAACTTTGCTGAAAACGGCATGCTTGTACCTCATTAGGGTATCGAGATAAACGTGTTTAAATTTTTCAGACACAATGCGCCACCTAGCGGATAAGTTCCAAACCAAAGACTTTACTATCAGATAGTTCTGAGCTTGCTGAAGAATTTTGCCGAAGACAGCATCATTCTATCTAACCAGGTTTCTGAGATATGAGGGTTTGAACATTTTTGACACTGGCGCCGCCTAGCGGCCGAATCGCGAACCAAAGTCGCCGTTGCCAGTTAGCCCATGAACAACCTTTTGAACTTCTTTGTCTGTTTGAAAGTTAATCAAGTTAAATTTTAAAATACGCTGAGAGGGACAAACTATGTTTAGGTGCAACAAATTTGCAAATATAATGTTTTTTGCACGTTTTTTTATGGTTTCAGCAAGCAATTTGACGCAACATATCAAAAAATCAGAGGGACATGTTTTTAAAATGTTCAAATATGACTTTTTAAAAATAAAAGATCAAATTTGCCCAAAAGACACTTTTTTAATTTGAATATATTATAAATCCTCATAAAAATATGAATATCAAAGACACCAGGGATCACTCGAAAAAGCAATACATACAATGCATAGTTTTATGATTATTTACAATATTAGACAGTTGTAGAGTAGCTAGTATTAAAATATATTACTCTCAATATTCAAAAAATCATGTTTCAAAAACTAAAAAAAAAACATTTCTGATTTGTCATATGGGTCATTCCATATGAAGTGACCGAGAAAAAGTGGAAACGTTTTTTCGACCATCGCGAATTTTGACAAAATTTTGTTGGAATGTTTGTTTAAATGGAGGAAGAAAAAATCCAAATTTTGGTGCCGATCGGATCACCCTTCGGTCCGTGGCAGCACCCCTCGTCGTTGCCGTTTGCCAATACAAGAAAAATCCAAGTTTTCCCTTCCTTTCCTTAATTTATAGCTTTGAAACTGTAACATATAGACATTTTTTACCTTCGGCTTTTTTGAAGAAAATTGTCAGAGGAATTCAGAAATGGATGCAGTGTTGCCAAATATGTTATTTTTCAATTTTAAAATTTAAAATCGATTTTTCATCGAATGAGTATATTTTGATTTTAAAATTTTTGATTCCATCGTGTTTATCAGGCATTTTCCAATCGAAAAAGCTTAACTCCCCGTGGTCTCTTGAGCCGTTCCAGAGATATAGCGTTTTAAAACTTTGGAATCGTTTCTCTTCAATATATCAAATTGGTCCAAATTACAAGTTTCGCTAAGAAAACATTATTCGATGCAATTTGAAGGTGATTTGGCTGATTTAGACACCAAGGAAAATAGAAAACCATGCGAAAAAAACAATATGGCAGTGTTGCCAGTTTATCAATTGTGGATTTATTGGAATGGATTACAATAAATTTGTTAAGGTTTTAAACTGATAGAATTGACATTCTACCTATGTAAACATCAATGATGACAGAAGTGTTGCCTCGAAGAAACTTTGAGCCGTTCCAGAGATACTGCGTTTTTAAGCTTGGAAAACGTTTTTCTTTATTATATCAGCTTATAAGTTTCGCTAAGAAAACATTAGTCGATGCAATTTAAAGGTGATTTGGGCTGATTTAGAATAAGATAAGCAGAGAATTGTGTGAAAATATATATGGCAGTGTTGCCAGTTTTTTTGTTATGCATAATGAATAAGAATAAATCTGACGTTCGATTTAAATAGGTCGTAAAATTGCTGTGATACTTATGTTGATGGGACCTATTCAAATCGAACGCCAGAAATAGTTCAAAGTTTAAAATGTATCTCCCACCAATCTCATTTTAATTGTTGTGTTCCCTATTGAAACATTATTTTTACGGAAGTTTTGTCAAATATAGCAATGCCACTATTCAAATATTCTGTAGTTCGCAAATCTCTCGCTTATGGCGCTCACATCGGTTTTTCTCTTGTTTGAAGTTTGCTCACTACCGCTATCTACTCAGTGGATTTGCGAAACACAGAGTAATTAGCATTAGGCGATTATGCTTTTGTGACGATAATTTTAATCGCAATCGTTCCAAGTAATACTCCTGTTTGTCTGTGGCAATGCTTTCGTAAACTGACCGACTCCCATACAATAAACACAGTAAGCAGGTAGTACGACGTTTGCAGAGACAGCTCTGATAAAACTGTATTGTTACATTTATTTTATTGAAAAATGATTGATTCAGATATTCACACAATGTCTTCTGATTTCTTCCCTTTGCATACAGACTTCGTCCGCTACACCGCTGGAAAAAATCGGTAAAGCTAGCAACATTTACCGAGTTTCGTTAGAGTTTGAGAGTAGAACGATTACATTTTACCGAAATGTTGTATTTTATAGAGAATTTCGGTACAAATCAAAAGAGATGATGAAGAAATCGGATGAGATTTCGGAAAAACAATCGAACGCGATTAGCTGTGTTCAATGTGCCATGTTATCCGTTGCTGGATCCTTTTTCATGTGCTGTAGCACATTAGAGGTGTGCGCTGATTTGAAATCGGTCGGTGGCGGCGTTTTGCATTTTTTTGGCCGGCGGCGGCGGCGGCGTGAAACGGCGTGGCCATGGTTTCTAATTTTTTGGTAATTTCGTTAATCAATATCAGTGTTTTATTTTTTAGAAACTCATCATGTTGAAGATGCAATGACATGTTTATAGTTACGGTTTAGCTATATATTTTTTATTTTCACATTTTTTTTTAATATTTTGAAATAATTGTTATGGTGAATCATCTATCAGCTGTGCAAAAATTAATCCAGAATGGCCTCCTAAAGAAATTCCCGGAAGAAATTGTAGACGAACTCCCGGTGGAACTTCTAGAGGATTTTCCGCATAAACTTTTAAAAAATTCCCGGAGGAACTCGTACAAGCGTTCCCGTAGGTACACTTAGAGGAATTCCCGGATGAACTCCTAAACGAATTTCCAAAAAACATCCTAATGGAACGTTTGGATAAACTCCTGGAAGAATTCCGGAAACAAAGTTTAGAAGAACTCTTAGAAAAATTGCCGGAGGAACTTTCAGTGGAATTCACGGAAGAACTCCTAGAGGAATTTCCTGAGGAATTCTTAGAGGAATTACCGGAGGAATTCATAGAGGAATTTTCGGAGGAAAGGGGCCATCCATAAACCACGTGGTCACTAGGGGGGAGGGGGGTGGTCTGCCAAAAGACCACGAAAAGCTACGAGGGGGGGGGATGTTCTCAACCAAACCACGTGGTTTTTTATTTGATATTTCATTTTTCTTATCTGTTCCAAAAACATAAAATCAATTTGCATTTAATTCACTTAGTTTATTTTTTCTGTCCACAGCACGAAAAATTGTGTTATCCATTTAGAATCTGTACAAACAAACCACCTGTAGAAAAGAAATCATACCAGGAAAGGTCATTTAAATTAAACTTTAAAGATTGGATACTTTTTCGCTTTTTTCTCATGAATACTTGAAAGTTGCATAATCCTAGCTTATTTGAGTACATGCTAATTCTACAATCTGATCATTTGTGCAGTGTTTTGAAAGGTCCAGTTTGCCTAAGATTCCGCGACACATATTTCTCTTCTAGCAGAGTTAAAATAATGTACATACAGAAATACTACACAACTATTACAAAAACTAAATACTATACAATTATGTATTTTGATACTACTGACCAGCTCCAGCTAACGTGACTGATTTTTAAATCAGACTCAACCTTAAATTTTACATGTTCTGCTAACGAAAGAACGAAATGACATGCAATTGCGAATATCTTTCTTTTTACGGATCCCTCACTTACATTTTTGAAAAGCTGTCTCCTTCTTTGAGCTGTCATCCTTGTAAAAATTCTAGCTATTTTCTTGAAGTGAAATTTAAGACGTCTCTTCTTCTTCGGTCTGGTTCTATGTTCTCGCAGTAATTCGTCTTGCCTCTCTTAAAAAAGTGTTATTTGATCATTTTCACAGTTATTAATTGAAGTGTTTTCTTTGCTTGCCCTGCATGAGTGCGTATATTGTTTAGAAATCACAATGATACACTGTGTTGTTATTTTGTTGTGGTTATTTTTGATGGTGTTTGGCAAAAAAAATTGCACATAAAAAACCATGTTGTCCCCCTGTGGGGGGGGGGGTGGTTGTTGGCTGGAACTACGCTAGACCACAGAGAACAGACATTTAAGCTCGAACAAAAATACGTCGAAATCGTGTGTAAAGGATTTAAGTGTACCTCAACGCCACCAACGGAGACAGCCCCACTTATAAAGTCGATTTGACCCCACGATGGCAGTGTTCAGCGTTAGAATACACTAGCCCACAAAGTGACACGAGCGCCAAACGGCCAAAAACGGCGAGCACTGGAAACAAAAATGACAACACAACAATGTAAGTGATGGGACGCTAGCGCCACGCAACGGGAGCATAACCACATACTCTGATATGACCGTTACAAAGTTTTACACAAGACAGAAAGCAAAGATAGACGTCTGTTCTCTGTGGCTAGACCACGGTGGGGGAGGGGGGGTCTTAAATTCAGGAAAAAATATGACCACGTGGTTTATGGACAGCCCCAAACTCTGGTCATTCCTTGTGCAACTCCCAGAAATACTTTTAGAGCAACTAGTAAATAAATTGCCGGAGGAGCTTTCGGAGGAATTTTCAGAGGTACTCCTAGAGAAATTGCCGAAGAAATTCGGACAGGAATTGAAGGAAGAACTCGTAGAAAAACTAGCAGAGGTATTCCTAGATGAGCTCCCGGATGAACTCTTAAAAGAATTCTCGGAAGAATTCCTTGAGGAATTCCCGAAGAAATTCGTAAAGAAATTCCCTGAGGAACTTATAGAGGAGGTCGCAGAGGAACTCGTAGAGGAATGAATTCCCACATAAATTCCTGAGAGAAATTGTAGAGAAATTCTTGATGGAACTCCTAGAAGAATTCCCATGAAATTCATGAAGAAATTCCCGGAAGAACTCGTAGAGGAACTCCCGGATGAAATCATAAAGGGATTCTCGGAAGAACTTCTAGAGAAATTCCCCGAGATACTTACAAAGAAATTGCTGGAAGAACTCCTAGAGGAGCGTTTGAGGAAACTCCTGGATGTATTCCCGGAAGATATCTTGAAGGAACTCCTTAGAAGAGTTCTCGGAGGAACTCCTAAAGGAATTACTGAAGGAACTGTACAGGAATTTCCGGAAGAACTTCTAGAGGAACTTCCGGGGAATTCTTAAAGGAATTCTCGGAGGAAACTTCGGCATACCCAGTGCAACTGCTAGATAGAACTTATAGAGCAACTCGTAGTGAACTTGCCTGGGGAACTTCTTCCCGGTGAAACTCGTAAAGGTGTTCCCGAAGATGTTCGAATTCCCAGAAGTACTCCCAGACGAATTCCCGGAAGAATTTCTAGAGACAGTCACGGAAAACTCCCGAAAAAAAAATCGGTAAGGATCCCGAAGGAACTCGTGGAGGAATTAACGGAGTAATTCCTGGAGGAAATGCTAGAGAAATTCCCACAGGAACTTCTAGAACATTCCGGAGAAACCTCTGGAAGAATTTCAGGAAGAAATCTTAAAGAAACTTCTGGAAGAATTCCAGGGGGAACTGCTACAGAAATTACAGGAAGAACTCTCAGAAGAATTCCCGGAAGAACTTCTAAAGGAATTACCGGAGTAAACTTCTGGTATTACCAGTGCAATTTCTATGAACTCTTTAAGGAATTCCCGTAGAAATTCGTAAAGAAATTCCCGGATGAACTCGTGGAGGAACTCCCGGGGGTGCTCTTTGAGGAATTCCCAGGAAGAACTTCTAGAGGAACTGCCGGAGGATCTTCTAAAAGAATACATGGAGTAACTTTTAGAGGAATTTCTAGAGGAAGTACTAGAAAAAGTTCCAGTGAAACTTCTGTAGCAATGCCCGGAGAATCTCCAAGGGGATGCCTCGGAGGAAACTCCCGGAATTCCAGCAGAACCTTCTAGAGTTCCAGGAGGAACTCCTAGCGGAAATCTTGGCGAAACTGCTGGAAGAATCCACAAAAGAGTTGCTGGAGAAATTTTATTTCTTCTGGAGATGAAAACGACACAAACATGTTTTTAGAATCACTAGCATTTTCTTCAATCTTCGGAGTCCGTAGATTCTTTCTACAGCCATCAGTTATCTTCAGGAACCCCCCATATCTTTGTATACTTGATTTACTTCAAAGGACAAACTTTTTCACTTTCAAAACATCGTTGATGCGTTATGCGAAGTTTAGAATTTAAAACAACTACCGGTGAAACTGAGCGTAATTTGATCTATTTTTAGCGTTCCAAATTTTTAGAACTGTTATAAATTTGGACCATAAAAATGGACAACCACTGAAAACGACCTTACAAATACTAAATATGCAGATGACTCCAATAAATTGCTTGAAATATTGTAATGAAATGAATCAAGAAATAATATAATTTTTCAATGCGTTTTAGAGATCGTCGTAGAAAATTGAAGTTCAGCGGCGCGCCGAAAAATAATCGGTGGCGGCGGCGTGAACCAGAACTCGGCGGCGGCGCCGGCGAGGCGCGGCGGCGCACACCTCTACCATGGAGATGACCAATTAAATTGTACACAATACGATTTCCATTCATTTCACAATAAATTTCCAATAAACCATCCCAAAACTTAGGCCAAAAATGTTTTAGAAACAATAATACAATACAATTAAAACAAGGAATTTGACCAACAATTCCTTTATATTTTTACCAGAAGACATGTTAGTCTTTATTGCAACATTTGCACCCATTTAGACTCGACCAGAATTCATTATCATCACAGTCGAATTTCGCACACGACTTCGCAGCGGCTGGCACACACAAGTTCGGTTGAGTTCATGACAGGGGCGTCGGAGGCACGACAGGTAAACAAAATAAGTTTAATTAGTGCGAAAAAAAAATTCCAAATTGTAATCAAATCTATTTCAAAACTTCACGTTTCATCTTGCTCCATCCGTTTCAACTTGCCCCGGTGTACCTTATGTCAAATTAAAAAAAAATGAGAGCTCCTTATATGTAGAGCCTTTTAACCACTGCGTCCATTATTTAGCAATATTGTGGTATAAAACTGAGAGTTGAAATCGTTAGATACTTTGCTGACCACACAAGGGTAAAAAAACTCAAAATGGCACCGGACACTCCCTTGCGACCGTCGGGTTTTATAAAGGAATCTTACTTCGACAAATATCAAAACTAAAGACCAAAAAATCCTATGCATCTTTGCAGATTACTTGGAAAGAAATAAGGTAGAGTAACGTGTGGACTAGAGGGTCATTTTACATTCATGATGATATCCACTAATTTTACAACGAGACGCCTAATAATTGTTGGCTGTTTATGATAACGATTTAACTTGTTGCGTTTTTTAACCTACGCGGTAGCAATGTATTCACAAAAAAGTTTGACATTGGGCTTTTGAGAGGAATTTTGATCGACATTTTTAGTAGAAAATTCATGTTCATATTCATATTTGATTAAGTTTTGTGTAATCTATGAACTCGAAGGATTTTGGCATTCAATAG
Source organism: Aedes albopictus (assembly GCF_035046485.1). Classification (NCBI taxonomy): domain Eukaryota; kingdom Metazoa; phylum Arthropoda; class Insecta; order Diptera; family Culicidae; genus Aedes; species Aedes albopictus. Next base: position 233,897,149 of record NC_085137.1, read on the forward strand.
TATTAAATTGTATGATTTCATGAATTATTAATTTAGTATTTCTTTCTTAGGTTAAACAAATTTGACGATAGCATCTCCATCCGATTCTCCATAGATCAAGTAACTAATTGAAAACTATCACTACACGTCTTCCGGTTAAGTCCCGTACCCGATATCCTTCCACACCTCTGATCCCACACTTAGCAGCACCAACAACCGGGGAACCGCCCCCGTGCGCAATCCGCTAGAAAACCGAAAGTCCGAATGTCCGGATTACGAGTACCGTACCACTTGACTCGACCGCGGTCACAAAGGAACTGAATTAAACGAGATTCTATTAGCTAAATTGTACCTCCTCTGGAGAGATGAAGAAATCCGAGCACACCAGAATCGTATACACGGATGGTGATAACGGGATGACCGGCGGCGCGGTGGAGACAATGGCGTCGGCCTTTATTTACTACCCTCTTGTCTTGGGGAAGGAACGGCTGAATTTGTAGTTGACGAAACATTTTGGTTGAATTATGATTTTAAGCCAAACACGCCCGGATGGGTTACAGCACAATTGTTTGTGCAGAAATGTCCATGACAGGTTCGGCCATAAACTGAAACTGTGAAAAATAAGCCTGCAAATCTTCCAGCACGTGCAAGTCAGGCTCCCAGTTACTCCTTAGATTAGAAAAAAAATTGTTTATCTTATCGGAACACTGACCAGTAACGAAAAATTTGCCACCTTTATTATGTAACAAATAACGTTATAGTTTTCAGTTTAACTCATTTCAATTTCATATTAACCTTCTTAGTGAATTAGCCAAACTTCATCCCGCTGACGCAGTGCAAACTCAGCGTGCCTGTCTTGGTCACAATGACCTCAATGCACGACTAGGGTTAAAATTTCCAGATATACAAGAAAGCTATTGAAATGTTGTTGATTATGTTATAATCAATGAAAAACGAATTCAGTTGGCTTAACATGTAACATATCAACGCATAGTATCGTTAAGCTAAAGTAAAAGAACAGAAATCTTGAAATCTAGCTTATGTCAAATAGAACATAAAAGAAAATAAGCCAATACTTCCATTTGCCACTGTACAAAACCTAACCAATTTTTTTTTTTTTTTTTTTTTTTTTATCTGTATTAACGAGATTTTTAGCCCTAGGCTAGTTCATCTCGGGACCCACGCTTTACTTCCCTTCCGAAGGAAAAACTCACATTTTGCGAGTTTGTCGGGAGTGGGATTCGATCCGAGGTCCTCGGCGTGATGGTCAAGAGTTCTAACCATCATACCAGATCCGCTCCCACCTAACCAATTGAATCCCTGGCCTATGTGCAATTCCACGTTTGTTAAACTGATCTTGCTTATCTGTTTTCTTGTTCGGAACGTCTTCGTCATATGTAGGTAGGTACCAACGTACGCCACAGTAAGTACAGTCGCCAGATTTGTTGGAGCGGTTCATATCATATTGCTACCGCCGCGCCACCATCACGCAAGATCGCTTCGTTTCGGAAATTGCGCTCTCGGAGCTTCATCATTGTCGTCGACGATGAACATAGCGATAAAAATAAATTTTATTAGTTTACCCAACATCAACACTACTGTGTTTAACTTCCACACCGGTCGCAACGAGTAACGGTGAAGTTCACGCCGGATTCTGAAGGTTTTGAAGCACATGATCCTGGGGGTCAGATAAATTGCTAAGTTTCCGCGAATTGGTTGTAGTACCTGATGCATCAGTAAATTGTTTTACACGATTTTATTTTCAACGTATTGCTGTATTTGACTAGGCGATATCCATTTATTACGTAATGCTTAAATTTACATTTTTTGAACCACCTCTTCCCCTCCGTTACACTTTTTTGTATCAAAACTCTTTTTAAAAACCCTCATTAATTCACCTAGTGGTGATAGTGCCGTTCTCGTCGAATATGTACTCAAGATCTTTCCGTCGACGCAATCAATTTTGCCTTAGAGTCAGTGATCAGCCCCAAATCTCTGTGCTTTGGTAACTAACGAGAAGGAGGAAATTCTCATAACAGCGATCTGTGACTGTATCACCTACGAATTTCTGAATCGTGAGAATACTTTATTTAGAAAAACAAGTATTTTATCAAGGTCATCATCGAACTGGGGTACTTATTCCGACGTAATGGTTAACGTGTAGGCAAAGCTGAAAATGTCAGTCCTCTCAGTTGACTGCTTGACCACCTTCACTGGATCCACACCAAGACGACAATTACAAACTAGGATTTACCTTTTTTCACAGATCACAAAGCTTTCTCTGCACACTTTAGGATATATTTTATTATTATTTGTTACAAGATTCAGGTATGTAAATTTCCCAAAAAAAAATGCATGTAATATGATTTGCCTATACTAAATCCCATTCAAATTTCAATCACACTGTATATAAACATCTCAGGAATCTAAAATGGTGGGATTTGTTGAGACCGCTTAAGTTTTTTAGGTTTATGGTTCTCTTACACATATCTATCGCTTGCATTGATTTTGTTCATTTTCGTAATTCCGCTGAAGCACCCAACGCTGCTTCTGCAACACCACCGGTAGCCTCTTAAGTAGTCTGAGCCTATTTTCAGGCTTACCGTTCATTCGCTTATCGAGATGTCACGATTCGATGTGTTCCATGCATGGGTTTGGTATGGATACTTTGTATTTGGCCACTTTCGACGAGACCCCCGGAAATGATTCCGGCACACTACCGGTATATTCAAATGTGGTCTGAGTTATTGTTAATCACTACCGGTAGTAACTTCTGTGGACTGTCCCTATCAGGGTTCCTGATTTCCACTTTTTATCTTCTTCCACATGCGAAGACAGTCAGCAGCGAACGGTTGTCGCTTTAGTTTGTGTGCTTGCTTGTCAGCGACGACAGCAAACTCCGGCGAACGGTGGGAAGCCACACTTGGAAATTACTCATTCGTCCACATTCGCATCGCAAGCGATCGATCGGTGATGCGATTCGTGAATGATATTTTGCAAACGAATTTTTGATGTTTCCAAAAAATGTTTATTATTTTCTTTGCCAATTTAGCATTTCAACAACAATACACTAAAAATGTATGCATTACATGCAAAAATTCTCTTCTAGTTATGATAATAGCCGCTTCGATCGCTCACCAGCATTCTTCACCTTTCGCCATTCATTCATTCGCGTGCGATCCAAACTGCGACGAACGGCGACGAATATCCATGTCAAACAATTTGCGCATCGCTTCCCACTGGTGATGGGGTTGCATGTTTGATCACGACTATCCGTTTGCTGCATCTTTCTCAATTCGCTTCAGCAAAGAGGAATGAATATGAATGGAGTGAGGCGAATATACCGATCCTTGGTCCCTATTTTCTTATTGTCCATGCATTAGATTAAAAAAAATAGACGCGGACACGTTCAATGCTTCCAGTGAGCTTTTCGCTCTTTTAAGGAAGCACGACACTAGACAACGTACTAGCATGCAACGCCCAGTGGCACAGCCGAAAACTTTTCCTTACAGCTGCAACGGGAATCGAACCCGCGCTCCTCAGCACGATGCGACTAAGAACTTGGTGACCCTAGCCACACGACCACGGAGCCGCACGGAAGATTACTGACAAAAAAAGCGATTTGATCTACTGCAAGCATGGGTTTGATTCACTTTTATATATGTCCACTTCCGGTGGGACATTCTAAACCGGTTTCGAAACATTTACATGGTTCATTTTTACATTTGACCAATTTCTGCGGGACACACGAAACCGGTTGTGGAACACTACCGGTGGTCTCTAATGCAGTGTTGGTAAAATCACACTCAAAGCTCACTCATGAACCGCTCCTGCGTGAGTAAACTCGCGCGCGATTCTGAATCATTTTCTCACGCGCGAGATTTTCATGCAAAATCTCGCTCTCACGAGTGAAGCGCCGAAATCTCGTTCGCTTGTAAAACGAACTCAAATCAATTTTAACGTCATCCAATGTTGTTTAATGATAGGTTTGCTTTTATTCTATCATACAATCCAAAAAACTTCGATGTAAATAATAAGAACACCAAGAAATAACGCAATGAGTGAAATCGCGAGTCAACTCATGCATGATTTTTTCGGCAGTGAGTTTGGCGAGTCAAGAATCGCGCGTGAATCAACTCAAGCATGAGATTTGAGAATTTGAGTTTTTACCAACACTGCTCTAATGTAATCTGAGGCGATTTTCTTGAAAACCGTTCATCAGGATATTCAAAAACCGCAATTTGATGTGTCGCATGTATGAGTTTGGTTCACTTGTATATTTGGCCACTTCCGGCGGGACACCCGAAACCGGTTCCGGAATGCTACTGGTTCAGATATGATCTGAGGCTATTGCCCTGCTTACCGTTCATGAGGTTATAGAAAATGCGGCGATTTGATGTGTCGCATGGATGGGTTTGGTTCACTTTTATATTTGGCCATTTCCGGCGGAACACCCGGAACCAGTCCCGGAACACTACCGGTTCGGATATGGCCTGTGACTATTTTCCTGCTTGCCATTTATCAGATAATCAAAAATGCCGTGGTTTGATGGGTCGCATGCATGGGATTGTTGCAATTTCATATCTGACCCCTTCCTCGGGCATTGGTCTGGAACACCTAAATGGCCATAACTCCGAAACGGCTGAACCGATCTGAACCATTTTCAATAGGAAACAATAGGACAATATATCCCATTGAATGAACCAGCAGTCGTTGAAATCCGTTCATATTTACTATCTAAAAATAAGGTGACCTTTTTGTACACATACACACACATACATACACACAGACATCATCTGAACTCGTCGAGCTGAGTCGATTGGTATATAAGGGGCTATTCATAAACCACGTAGACTTTTTGGAGGGAGGGGGGGTTTGGCCAAAGTCCACGCTCCATACAAATTTCAAAATGGTATGGTATTGTATGGACAAAAATCTACGAGGGGGAAGGGGGGCTCTAAGATTGCCAAGTCTTGGTCTACGTCGTTTATGAACAGCCCCTAACACTTACCCCTCCGGGGGCTCTATCCAATTTTCGTATTTGGAGTGAACATATGGCCTATCGGTACACCTTGGTGCACGAGAAAGGCAAAAAAGAAGAAAAATAATGCTCGCCCTAACTCCCTCCTCCCCCTAGAGCGTTACGTAATTTGTGGATGGTGGCTTAATAAGTAATACATAAACCACGACTTTTTCTAGCAATAAGAGGGGCATGGTAAAAGTTTATTAGGCGTTAAAAGCAAATAGGACAATTTGCCTCTCTTCGAGCGATCTGCGGAGACACGGAAGAGGGGACTGGATCTCTTTGGATTTGTTCGTAATGAATAATCTCAAGTCCAGATCATTCCTGTGAGTCCTATCGCGTAAACTACACTGAACGCTTCATCCACCACCGCCAAACCTCGATCACAAGTTTCCAAATATGATAGTTCCAACACAATCCGTTAAACCGTATGTTAAACCTCTAGATTCTCTGCTGGTTCATTACTAACTTGCTTCACTCTGAGTATGATCGCTTGTATATTGTATCCTAGGCTTTACATATACAATAGATGCGTAGTGTGGAAAATATAACCTCTGAATTTCGAGCTAACCTTGATTCAGGTTAATCACTATATTCTTCGAATCTTCTCGTGGTGTGGTGGTAACGCGGCTGTCTAATGAGGAGTCGTGCGTGAGTTCGAGTCTCACCGAGTAGAGGACGAGTAGTACTTTTTCGCAAATTCCACTCCAATTTGCCCATTTCTCACTCACGCCAGTATTTATAAAGCCTAGTTTTTGTAGTAAGGTAAACTACTCGGCAAGTTAAGCCACAAAAATGGATAATTAACTTGATAGGGAACCGCGCCACTTGGGCGGTGGCTTCTTTATTCGTCTGTTTTCCACTATATCTCAGTCAAATTTGAATTTGAGACTGGTATAGTATCTACCCGTGTACAATATTTCAAGTCAATTGGTTCAAAATTGACTGAGTTATAGTGGAAAACAGACGAATATAGAAGCCACCGCCCAAGTGGCACGATCCCCTAATTAATGAATTTAAGATTTTACCGAGGAAAAAAATAACAGCGACCACCCAGCTGATGAACGAAAATGGCTTACGACTGAATGATTACGCCTCCTCCAAGAAAATGGGCATTTATAGCACCCTCTTCCTGCACAGCGTAGAGCAAATGAAGCACCTGAGGAGTTGGGAGTTAGGCACGGTAAAGGCTGGGTTATTCGTGCAATATTGATCCTATTGAGATCACTAGCCTCTGCCCAGCAACTCCTATCCCGGGTAACCAACCCTGTGGGAACTTTGGTCGTAGGCTGACAGGGAAGAGGGGTTTGCTTCTGCAAACCTGAGCGTCTGATCTCCAGCAGGAGCGGCTCACAATAGCGTCTGATCACAATGGCTGATCAACATCCGAGTGCAAGATAAGGGCTTTAAGCTCAACTGGTGTCAGGCCCTAGGAGACCATTGTAACCATTGGCGGAGCCAGCATTTTCTTTTCTCTTACTCACTCTCCTAAACATGTACGAGAAAGAGAAAGATAGAAGAGGGGGCAGCTTGCCTCCTCTTTCATCCCGCTCTCTCTCGTACATGTTTAGGAGAGTGAGTAAGAAAAAAGAAAAAGCTGGCTCCGCCAATGATTGTAACCATTGTAACGGAAAATCAGCAACAGAATAATACGAACTGAGACCAACGACAATACCACAGCGAACAAAAATAAATTGCGATTGGAAACTCGGTACGTGGAGCTGCCGATCTTTCAACTTTTACCACCCGCATACTCGCCGATCTACTGAAGGACCGCGGGTTCGGCAGCCTAGCGCTGCAGGAGGTGTGTTGGACAGGATCCATGGTGCGAACGTTTAGAGTTAATCATAGCTTCTACCAGAGCCGCGGCAACACACGCGAGCTAGGAATAGCTTGAAGGAGCCAACCATAAACCACGTGGTCTTGTTTGGGGGGTGGGGGGTCGGTCAAATACCACGGTCCATACAAATTTAAAAAAAAAAGTATGAACGAAAGACCACGTGGGGGGAGGGGTACGAAATCTCCCCAAAAATGACCACGTGGTTTATGGACAGCTCCTAATCGTAATGGGTAATATGCAGAGGCGCGTGCTCGGTTGGTGGCCGATCGACGAAACAATGAGTAGGTTGGGAATCAAGGACCGATTCTTCATCTTCAGCATAATAAACATGCACAGTCCACACTCTAAAAGCACTGATGATGACAAAGACGCATTTTTTCGAACGCGAGTACGACCGCTGCCCAAGCCAAGATCATCATAGGAGACCTAAACGCTCAGATAGGCCAGGAGGAGGTAGTCAGATCCTCGATTAGAAATTTCAGCGCCCTCCAGCTGACAAACGAGATCACCATAGCAAATGGAATTCTAAATCAGCCATTTTTCTGATTGACGGACATAGTACTTCTCCGACATTATCGATGTCAGGACCTACCGTGGCGACCACTACTTGGTGATGGTCCAACTGTGCCCAAAACTTTTCGACATCAACAATGTACAGTACCGGCGACCGCCACGGTACAACCTAGAGCGACTGAAGCAACCAAATGTCACCTCAGCATAGGTGCAGAATCTCGAGGTAGCGTTGCCAGACGAGGGCATGCTCGAAGTGGCCCCTTTAAAGCATGGTGCCCAAACCAGTAGACGTGCTTTTGGCGACATACCATAGAAATTCCCTCATTTGTTGTCTATTATAGTAAATTATTCAACTGTCCCTCGCGACCCCCTGGATGAAGGGTGGTGACCCCCCTGGGAGGTTGCGACCCACAGTTTGGGAAACCATGCTCTAGAGGTTTGCTGGAGGACAGTAAAATCAGCCATCAACGACGCAGCTGAGAGCACCATCGAGTAGGTACGTGAAAACGAATCGATGAAACGAATGGTTCGATGAGGAGTGCAGAACGGTTTTGTTGTAGCAAAACGCAACACGAGCGATAATGCTGCAGCAAAGAAACCGGCAGAACGTGGAACGTTACAAATAGAAGCGGAAACAGCAAAGCCGCCTCTTTCGGAGAAAAAGTGTTAGTGAAAGTTTTGAAAAATGACTTATGGCCAGCTAGATCGGCCAAACGCCCTTAAGTGCACCAAGAGATGCACACCAGTAATGAAATTACTCTCATCATGAAACAATTGGGTTCTTTAAGGGTATCTAGATTATTCCATAATCTGAATCCCCATCCAAAAATGTATCGAAATCCAAAATTTCATCATTTTTGGTTGATTGGAACTATATTTGAAATGCATTTAAAGTTTGTATGGGGAATTTTTTTTTTTTTGTTCTGTCGAGCTGGGGGCTGTCCATAAACCACGTGGTCATTTTTTTGGGACTTTTCAACCCCCCCCGCGTGGTCATTTGTCCATACAAAATTTTTAATTTGTCCATACAAAATGGTCATTGGCCGAAACCACCCCCCCCCCTCTATGACCACGTGGTTTATGGACAGCCACCTGTCATTTTATCGATTAGACTGCCATTCTATCAACGAAAATCAAAACTGTTCTGCTTTCGCGGGTTCCCAACCGGTGGTCCGCGGCCCACTTAACAATTGTTAAATTTTTATTCTATTTTGTGCAAATTATACCAATTTTTAATTTTGTATACCGCCACCCTCAATAGCCACTATTTGACGAACAAATTTTCAGTATAAAACGCCTTCAGAAGAAAAAATTTCCGGCTGCGCCGCTATTTTTCAGCTACGACTCAAATTGAATATACATAACATAATTGTTTACGAAATGTGAGAGTCAAGTAATAAAGCGTATTATTGGTCGTCGAAAATCTCTCCCACAGTAAATTTCTGGGAAGGTTACTGTACCCAAAAAAATAAGTTTCGTTCATTTAATTCATATTTTTTTCTAAAAATTTTCATGGGCCCCAGATGTTTTGACAATTCTTAAAGGGGGCCGCCACCTCAAAAAGGTTGGGAACCCCTGGTTTATATGATCATCAAATCAAACATATTGGAACGCAAAAAAATCGTGTTAAGCTCAGCATAATGAGCTCTTTCAATCGAGATATAGAAAATAGCAATATTTTATTCGCTAAACATCCCAATTCGGGAGTGAAAAGTCAACACAACGCTTACTCACGATTCCGATAGTGAACAGTGTGTGAGTTTATTCGCACCCGTCTGCTTCGTGAGTAAGAAGCAAAACCAAAACAAAAACACTCATGAGTTTTTATTCGTGAAGAACTAGTGGAGGTGTGGGAAGTGCATGTAGGGGGATTAGGGGCATAATGGACACCCTAAGCAAATGAGTATGTTACGCCTGTATAACAGACAAAAACTTAACATATTATCAGTTGGCTTACAACTTTAATTTGTTTCCTACGTATTTCAATCATTTACAGCAGGTAGAATGTCGTCATTGTAAAGAAGTAATGAATTGTAAACCGTGTGTTTTAGGGCTGACAAGAAAGGTAGGGTAGGTAATCAAAATTTGAACCAAATTGCGGGTTTCTGAAGCAGTGCAAATTTTAAGTGATTTTTTCTCCCACATGGAAATAATTCACTACGGCAAAATCGTATGTACCGTCGTTGGGGGTGGGAATGGGTCAAAAAAGGATACTCAAAAATTGTTTGTTAAATAACAAATGCAATTGAAGTCGGAATAATTTTTTATTTGGTATGTATACTCTTCTATATGGCAATAAAAGTTTAGCAAGAAAGTATCACATTATATGAATTACTTGCTAAACTACAAATGATTGAAAATTGACCCAATCTCAACCCTTAGAGGGGGTGAGAATGGGTCAAAGTATTCGAAGTCACCTATCTAAGAATATAAGTTAATTTTATTGATCATAACTAGTAAATCTATTTAATATACAAAGTAACCATGACGAATAATAATTAAGGTAATTTTAAAAGATGATAAATCCACCTAAAAAGGCTAATACAACAGAAAAAAATGGTTGAAATTGGATAAAATTGTTGGAGACTAGTCCACCATGGTCACGCAGGCCATAGCGAGGCTAGCTCCGTCGATGCCTGTTTCTAAATTACAATGAAAATAAAACGCTAGACATCTTCCATCAACCTAGACGGCTGCCAACTGATACCTCAATCTGCAACCGCCACACTCTTTATTCCATTCAGGTATATACAATTCAACATATTTCTTCTAAACTTTATACCTCTGCCATCTCTCCAACAATTATACCTACCAACAATACTACAGCCATTCACGTACTTGAAGGTTCGACGCTACCCGAGCGTTCAACGCTACCTAACTTCCTAACTCCTTAGCGTCGCAACCTTCGAACCACGATCACCTCCTCCTGGATCGAAGCTCCTCCTCACTCCAACGCTTGGCAAGTGGCCCAACTCCGACGCTTGCACCAGCTCTACACCAGTTCTGAGCTCCGACCAGGTCCATCTCCGAGCTCCACCTTCATGTTGTCTTCCGGATCACTCCTCCTGTCGCCAACCTCTTCGTCCAGGTGCGACCACCGAGCTGCATCCGATCCAACTCAACAATCCTCGAGCTCCATCGGGTGACCAGCCAGCAGTCATCCAGTTGACCCGTATCGCCAACATTCCCATGGATCCTGTCCTCCGTTGCAGCCAATCCATCCGCCCAAGGATCCCGTGCTGCGACTCCGCGACTTATGCGGCCGATCCTTCTCCCGGTCGATACGTGCTGTGGAACACGCTCCTGGGCCCATAACCTGTTGGAGGCTAGTCCACCATGGCCACGCAGGCCATAGCGAGGCTAGCTCCGTCGATGCCTGTTTCTAAATTACAATGAAAATAGAACGCAAGACAACTTCCTTCAAACTAGACGGCTGCCGACTGATACCTCAATCTGCAACCGCCACACTCTTTATTCCATTCAGGTATATACAATTCAACATATTTCTTCTAAACTTCATACCTCTGCCATCTCTCCAACAATTATACCTACCAACAATACTACAGCCATTCACGTACTTGAAGGTTCGACGCTACCCGAGCGTTCAACGCTACCTAACTTCCAACAAAAATAACGTTTGTATGTTGTATCGCCATTTTTAGCCACCATAATCATCCTCATTTAAAGTTTCAACCTCCAAGAGAGGAGGGAGGAAGATTACAATGAGGGAAGGACGCATTGAAAGATTGATTGAAAAAAAATATATTTTTAGTATAATACATAAGAAATGTTTAACCAGGTCCTCCGTTATAAACTCTTATGTACATGATCACTGGCCTCTCAAGATAGAGAGCCGTTCAAATATTATGTTATACAACATTCCACATTATTAGACTCTCTCTCGCAATAACATTTTAACAAATATGCAGTACACTAAAGGCTAGATGGTGATTAGAGGAGCTGTTCAAACACATGGGTGTATTTTTATAAATGATTTTAGGCACTAAACGTATGAACACACTCGCTTGACGCTTCTTCGACATATTTTCGAAAAAAGAACGTGCTTTATGAAGATACGGTAAACATGGCACCACTTTCAGGTCAATTGGGGACTGGATAACAAGTTGAGTTTTTAGTTAAGGTTATGTGCAGTCGATAACTTGCTTGACCCAATCTCACCCCCATTCTTAATATTTAGACATAGGGTCGAAAATATTGAATTAAAAAAAAAAATGCATTGACGGCCCACTTTTTTCGTTGCATCAACCAGGTAATACCTAAAGCTAACTACTTATAAGAAAATTTATGGTTAAGTGCTTGTGTGGAACATTGCGAAGGAGAAATTTTTTCAGAGTGATTTACTAGTAGTTTCATCACATAAGTATAGCCACAAATTTAACAAAAAACGATTATTGCTAAACATCTTATTCTGCATCATGACGTGTGAAAACATCTCCTCTTTGAAATAATATAAAGTTTTCAATATAAATTAGCGATAGTTGACGAGTTATTTCAAATTTTATGTTTCTCCATTTTGACCCAATCTCACCCCCCAGACCCATTGTCACCCCCATCGACGGTACATGAAAGCCACGGGTATAAGCTTTCTGTTAAATGGTAAAAAGTTTGTATTTGCACCGAATTTCATTGAAATATTCTATTTTTCATCAAAAATGATTTTAATCTTAATTTGAACCAATTGTAATCTTAATTTGAACTACTGGCGGCAGCAGCTCGAGCAACTCACAAAACAGCCAATCCCATGCTAAACAATTAAAATCACATGAATCTGCTAATTCTCATACCTATTTATCATTAGGCAGTGGAATTTCAACTCAGAATGTTCGAAATTCTTTAGGAATTCGGAAATTAAATTTGGAATTTTTCATCCCCCAAGAGTAAACAAAGCAACCACTAGCGCAATCTACAGGCCAACACTGGAAGCTCACCCCCCGTTTACTAGTTCAAATTTAGATTACAAATGGTTCAACTTAAGATAACATTGTCCAAGTAAGATTTACTTAAATTCGATAATTTTATAGCAAATAATGCGAAATATTATTCGGTTGGTCGATTCTACGATAAATAAGCTTTCATTTGGCGTGTTCACATATTGCGTGTGATACAATGTATGAGCTGTACGAGTGCACCGAAAATGTGCTTTCTCTGGGGGGAAATGGGTGAAATCACAGTGATTTTTCAGTTGCCTGTTTTCCATGACAAAAACGCTTTTTTCAATGCTTTTAAAGTCCATGTTATCAGGTTATATTACGGAAAGCTGTTTAACATCCTTTTCGGGGCAATATTTGCCTAAAAAATACGTCGTTTTAATGAATTTCGAAATGGTTCAAATTAAGATTACAATTTGACTAGTTCAAAGTTTGATTTCTTACCCTACGGGGCGAAATGGACACCCATCGGGGCATAATGGACACCCCTGCATATTTTATGCTAATTTTTTGGTTACATCGACCAGTTAAGTAATTTGCCTACGAAGATCAATACCACATATATAATACTCCATCTTTGACGAGTTTACATAACATCAAAGTTAATTAAATAAGTTTTAGGCTAAAAATATTGGATTCATTTTTTTCAAACTCTCTAAAACGCCTAACAGTATGCAACGCGCGTACATCCATTCATAATTGCCAGTGTTCATTTCGCCCCGAAACGATTAAAACATTGAAATTGCTATTTTATAGTAAGTTCTGATCAAAAATATAATACTTCATCCATTGCTAAACCTGCGTATACATGTAGATAAGCTAACAATACACTTGTTTTTATGGTGGACGTACTCAAACGCTCGTAATACCTTATTTGCTGCTGCTTCGAAATTATAAGAAATCCACCATATGAAAAACATACTTCAATTTCAATGATATTTTGGTTATTTGGAAGGATTATAAATGGTACTATTGAAATATAGAACAGTGGCTTGTTCCTTTACACTTATGCATTAAAAGTTTTACATAAAAGTCAACGGTTTCGGCAAAAACAGGGGTGTCCATTTCGCCCCGGGTGTCCATTATGCAAAATGCAAAAAACTCAGCGAAGCTTCGCGAATCATCTGCGCGTGCTGTCAGCTTCGTTTACTCACGAATAAAAAAGTGCGAGTATTCTCAGGCCCCTGTTGTTCACGAGTAGGTTTGTTTTGATTTGTGTCTGCTCAACTGCAATCTTCATCATTTTCCATCTCTGAATGCACACCGTCAAACTTGCTTCTAATTACTTTTATTAAAATCGATTAAAATCACAACCATGCCGTTTATATCAATCGTAAGTTGTAGATATGTAACAGAAGCACAGAAACTATAATATCAAAAAGCGAATATTGAAACAGGAAACTCGTCTATGCATAAGTTACAATTTATGAAAATCTCAAGTGTTTTTGCCTCAATGTATGCATATTCATAATTAAGTTTTTAAAACAAACCTGTATTCTAAGTGCAGTCAAAAATCTCAACAAGAGCTAATGATCAGTAAATTGAAAAAGAAATTTTAAAAAAGTATTTATTTATTTTAAACTAGCTGTCCCGGCAAACTTCGTTTTGCCAAGATGTGGTGGTTTGACAACTGTTGTGGTCATTGTTGCACCGCACTATAGATTGGCTTTATTTCGATCGTGTTGCTTTTCTTCCCAGTTCATGAAAAATCAGTATTCCTTCTATTTTCTTACTTTTCAAGCTGTTTTTCGTAACTTTTTTACCTATAAACACAGCCACACCGAATACGAATCGAACCATGCAATAGTCATGCTGATCGATTTTTCCGTTTGTGAGTTTTGTTGCCTCAAAGGGTCTTCAAACTCATTTTTATATATATAGATGAATAGTTGATCTTGATACTATGATTATCGAAAAGTATTGAATGATCTCTATTCATTAACATGTATCATTCAATTATTATATAATTATGTTTATGTTTATTATTTCATAAGGGGATTAGAGGCATAATGGACACCATAAGCAAATGAGCACGTTAGGCCTGCATAACAGATAAAAATTTAACATATTATCAGTTGGCTTACAACTTAACCGTTTTGTGTCCGACAAACTTTTTTTTTTCTTTTTTCTACACTGTGTATTTCAAGTAGGTGCTGGGTACCCGGGTACCCTGTCAGCCACATAAGGGTTAAGCTTATTTCCTACGTACACTGAAGTTTATTTTACGCGTTTTTTTTTACGCGGTCCGTCCTAAAAAAAACCGCGTTATTTCAAGACCCGTCGTAAAAAAAACCGCGTTATTTCAAAAACCGTCGTAAAAAAAATCCGCGTTTTTTCAAAAACACGCGTAAAATAGTCAGCACCACATCTAACGTGACTTGACTTTTTTACGACGTTTTTTGAAATAACGCGGTTTTTTTTTAACGACGGGTCTTGAAATAACGCGGTTTTTTTACGCGGTTTTTTTTTTACGCGGGACCATTACCGTCGTAAAAAAAACTTCAGTGTATTTCAGTCATTTACAGCTGGTAGAATGGACATCCCTGCAAATTTTATGCTAATCCTTTGATTACATCGCCCGGTTAAGGAATTTGCCTACGGAGATCAACACCACAGATATGTTACTCCATCTTAGACGAGTTTACATAACATCAAAGTTAATTAAATAAACTTTAGGCTAATATAATCGGATTGATTTTTTTTTTCAATCTCTCTAAAACGCCTAACAGTATGCCATGCGCGTACATCCATTCGTAATAAGGGGCTGTCCATAAACCACGTGGTCTTTGGGGGGGGGGGGGGGGGGGGGGGGGGCAATGACCATTTTGTATGGACAAATAAAAAAAAAAATATGGACTAATGACCACGCGGGGGGGGGGGGGGGAGGTTTGTTGAAAAGTCCCAAAAAAATGACCACGTGGTTTATGGACAGCCCCTAACCGGTGTTCATTTTGCCCCAATCGACTACAACATAAAAATTGTTTTTTTTAGTAAATTTTGATCAAAAATAAAATACTTCATCCATTGCTAAATCTGCGTATACATGTAGATAAGGTAACAACCCACTTGTTTTTAAAGTGCACACTCAAACACTCGTAATACCTCAATTACTGCTGCTTCGAAGTTATAAGAATTCCACCATATGAAGAACATATTTCAATTTTAAAGATATAGGGTACTGCATTGTTATGATTTTGTATGGGATTTTGACATTTCTTGGCCTTGTTGTTTACAAAATTTCTGTAAGAGTGAAAGAGAAGGCGCGAATTTCATGCAGTGCCCTATTGTGGATATTTTAGAGGAATATAAATGGTACTGTTGAAAAATAGATCAATGACTTGTTCCTTTACACTTATGTAGGTTATGTGTGCCATCAGTAACCCCATGCTCCCATATTAATCTAGGCATGTAGTACCGGTAGTACCGGTACCGAAAATCCCGGTATTACCGACCAATTTTTGGTTCCGAAATACCGGTACTGACTGAGCCTTAGTACCGGTACTTTCGGTACTGGGAAATCTCCCCCGAAGTATTGAAATCCGATCATTAGTATAGCCAATATTCAATAGAAATAAACGAAAACATTTAAATCCAAGTGCTATTGAGCTTCTCGAGAGTTTTTAGCACTTTGACAAGTTTCTCTTTGACCTCTGAGTTACGCGCCAGGGTATACTGTGTGTTGGGCACTTTGTGACGATTAACTCAAATCCATACACCAGCGCACAATTTGCGCGCCGATTACCTATGCGCCAAGTTTTTCACTAGCCAAATCACTATTAATCAGTGGTTTAATGAAGTAAAAGCGTTGTTACCGTTAATAATATCTTTGTTGTTCATTATTTCCAGTTTCAATGTTTAGGACAAACAATGGATCCGAACCCTAAGCAAGATAGAGCTCTTGGCGCGAACCACTTGTTTATTTACATTTTGTATGGCGCACAACCCGGCGCATGGGCTGTCGGCGCACAAGTTGTTGGCCAGTATGCGGGTTTCAGAAAAGAATCGCAATATGACAAACAAACGTTTCATATATTCATAAACCTTTCTGGAAATCTAGGATAATCATAGCAATAATAGGCTCCTAAAGTCCTATCGAGTTTCTTGTTTTAAACCACAATATATGGTTCAAGAGTACATATTTACTCAATTTTTGACGTTTTTATTAACCGTAGTTGAAAATATATCATTTTTATTTTTTTAGCCTTTTGTCTCGTCCCTAGCTTATAACACATACTTTGAGTAATTTTTTTTCACCGTGTATGTCAGATAGGAACATTTTTGAGATCCCAGTGCGAAAAATGTCGAGCTCAGTCACACAAGGTAGACCTCAAATGTCAAAGTAGAACTATTTACCATTTTACTTATTTCGAATTTTCTCATTATTCCTTTGTTTTTCAAGTTCGAGTAAAGTACAATTTCGATTAGAATACCATGCTTGATCGTATTATTCAATATAAGCGAGATTTCGTCTTTAATTTTAGGACCCTATTGGTTTATTGAATGTCGAATGTTGGGAATGGATTTATTAGCTTTAAATTTAACTTGTCAGGTTAGGGTTTCTTGTTTTTCTTCAGTTTTCAAGAAGGAATTGGAGAAAAATCAGTACAATCTTCTTTTATCTATACATAGTAGCTATCTCTCTGATTTTGCTATATGTAAGGTAGTTCTGGTTTTATTTTAGACTGGCTAAGGTACTGCCTGTGAAACTGGTCAGAAGCTGAACAATAGTTCTAAAACAGTTTCATGCAACTTCTTCTATATTTTTGTCTATTTTTATTTTTGTTTTATTTATAATTTCATGGTTTGATTTTATGACATGCCTGAAACCGGGAATTCATAAATGTCTGGTAAATGACAGATTTTATTGTACAAAATAGATAACTCTTCATTTCAGTGAAAAATTTTCCAGTACCGGTATTTTACCGGTACTACCGGTTCTGTGAGCCTCGGTACCGAAATACCGGTACTCACTAAAAGTGGTCGGTACTGCGACCCCTATAATTAATCCTTTTCGAAAACAAGCGATTACGGCACCGATTGATTCCGTTCTTTTTGTTTTCATTGGTGCTCACTTCTAACAAAAAATACAAAAATAAGTAACAAAACAAGAAGCGTCTCAAACCTTTGTTTTTCGTAGGATGAAACTGGGAGCCACATACTCAATAAGGGAACCAATACCCTATTAAAAGTTTAACATAAAAGTCAACGGTTTCGGCAAAAACAGGAGTTTCCATTCCGTCCCGGGTGTCCATTATGCCCCGATCTCCCTAATATGAACATCTTATAATATGAACGATGGCAGGAATCACATTTTTGCCTTTCTCGTACACTAAGTGTACTGGAAAGGCTATATGTTCACTCCAAAAATGACTTTTTGATAGAAGGCCCGGAGGGTCGAGTCACATATACCAATCGACTCAGCTCGACGAATTGAGGTGATGTCTGTGTGTGTGTATGTATGTATGTGTGTGTGTATGTGTGTGTACAAATAAACTCACATCAGTTTTTGGCAGTAAACCTCAACCGATTTTAATGACCGACGGTTCATTCGACGCGGCATCTGGTCCCATTGTTTCCTATTGAAAATGGTTCGGATCGGTCCAGCCGTTCCGGAGTTATGGTCATTTAGGTGTTCCGGATCGGTACCCCTGGAAGGGGCCAGACACGAAAATGCACCAAACCCATGCATGCGACCCATCAAACCACAGCATTAACGATTATCTGATGAACGGTAAGCAGGAAAATAGTCTCAGACCATATTTGAACCGGTAGTGTTCCGGAACCGGTTCTAGGTGTCCCGCCGGAAGTGGCCAAATATCAAATTGAACATAACCCATGCATGCGACGCATCAAACAGCGGATTTTTCGATAATCTGATGAACGATTACCAGGAAAATAGTCTCAGACCATATCTGAACCGGTAGTGTTCCTGAACCGGTTCCGAATGTTCCGCCGGAAGTGGCCAGATACAAACGAGTACCAAACCGATGCATGCGACACATCAAACAGCGGCATTTTCGATAATCTTATGAACGGTAAGCAGGAAAACAGTATCACACTATATCTGAACCGGTAGTGTTCCGGAACCGGTTCCCGATGTCCCACCGGAAGTAGCCAAATATAAAAGAGTACCAAACCCTTGCATGCGACACATCAAACAGCGGCATTTTCGATAACCTGATGAACGGTTAGCAGGAAAACAATATCAGACCATATCCGAACCGGTAGTGTTTCGGAACCGGTTCCGGGGGTCCCAACGGATGTGGCCAAATATAAAGGAGTACCAAACCCATGCATGCGGTACAACAAATAACGGCTTTTCTGATAACCTAATAACTGGTTATCAAGGAAATAGGTTAGGACCACATTAGGGACAGCTGGTAGTGCCGTAACCAGTTCCGGACCCTCCGAAAGCGGCCAAATATAAAATTGAACTGATCCTATGTATGCGACACAGCAAAGCTCGGATTTTTGATAACCTTATGGACGTTAGCAAGCAAACAGGTTCAGAATGGTGAAAAAAATGTTTTACGCATATGGTCAAATCTCAACCGTTACGTAGTAATTGAATTTTCGACTTTGCTTGCCTCAAACTGGCTATAACTTGAAAATGGTCAAACTTATCGCATTTAGAAGATTATTTGCTACCAAAAAAGATCTTGGAATCTATTGGTTTAGTTAGTTTGAAGCAAAAAAGCTCGAAAGTAGTGTTGGCCTTTCTCGTACACTTAGTGTACTAAAAACTATATGTTCACTCAAAAAACGATTTTTTGAAAAAGAAAAAAGGCTCGGAGGATCAAATCGCATATACCAATCAACTAGGTGGATTAATTAGGGTTTTTTCTATTTGGGTGGTTGAAAGGACCAAGCCCGTGCACAAGAGGGGGGGGGGCGGGGGGATTTGGTGGTTTAACTCCTCCCATTACTGGTGTACACTAGGCGCCCCTCCGCCTTTTGCTGAAATTGGGAAAAATCCCTCCCTTGGCGCCACTTCTGTGCACGGGCCTGGAAAGGACAAAGATACCATTCCATAGAAAACCAAATAAGAGCACTTTCATCGCTTGAAGGCAATTATGTATTGCTACTCAAACTACTGTCTTGCGGGAAAAACAGCCCACGCAAATTTAATCGCAGTCGCGAATACATAGATGTGCGTTATTGCATCAAATCGTTCTGGTGTTGCCCGCGCGATATTCCTGAGTTAATTTGCGAGCATAATGTAGAAAACACCAAATCGATTTGATTTCGAACTACATAACTGTGCGAGGATTTGCGGTGAAATGCCCCACACATAACGTATCTTCTCTATACCCAGCCAAAACAAAAGGCGCAAAATAAAACGAAACAGAATCTGAATTTTTGAAAGCGGAATAATTATTTGACCATGATTTCTCTAATTCTTTTTTTTTTTTGCTCCGAATGTTGGGTTCCGTTTTTATAAAGAGCAACAATGTTTACCGAATCATTCAAACCTTTTACCTACATTTGGTACCCCTTTCCGAAAACATCGAAAACATAGAATTGTCAAATTGACAACCTCGACCGGGCCACAGTTGACCTGACGCTACCTGCTAGCTGACAAGTGCCGTCAACGGCTTTCTCTACTGCGTTGTTTTCGGCTTTCTGGAAAAGTTTTGTTTCGGCGTGTTGAATCTTGATAGTAAATTTTCAAATCGGTTTTAAAGTGATATAAATGTCGGAATAGGTAGTACGCGGTGTGTTTAAAGTGGGGTTTGGTTGGGTATACGGGGGAAAAACAAAATCATGATGATGGAGAACCTGGATCACGTCTACTGCAACACGGCGTCCACCGATGTCGGCAGCAAAGATACCTCCGAGCAGATGAGTTTGTTCAAGGAGGTTAAACAACTACAGTCAATTTTACTGCTTCATCTGGATCTGATCCAGGAGCAGAGTGATCAGATACTGGCAAAGGATAAATTGATCATCAAACTGAAAGACGAAAACGAAATGCTCAAACATCAGCTTGAACTAGTCAACAAACGGCTGCAGCAGATGAAACAGCAGAAGGAGCAACGCGAGATAGGCATTCCAATTAGAAGTGTTACTGTTGACAAGGTGTATGAGTACAACAACCGCGTAATTTCTAATGCCGCTGCGGAGCCGGCTCCGCGCGAAAAGTTTTCTGATTCAATCGGTGCCGTCAAAAGCATTAAGAAGGAAATTATTTCCAACGATTACGATAGTTTCGATGTGATTTGTGATGATTTTGCCGGGGAGCTTGAATCTGATATTAAAATCGAGAACAATGAGATTGAAGAGGAAATTTTTCTCAATTATTCCAAATCCGATGATGAGTCTGTACCATCTAACGACCCACCGGTAGTGGAAACAACCCCATCAGTAGAAACACGACCGAAAAGTTGCAGCACTCCTATCATCTATGACGTCATTTCTGCGCAACCAAGGGAAAGCATTAAAGCGGAGAACGAAAGGCAGTCCACCGAAAGCAACAAAAGTGAAGTAAACATTGTACCGCAAGCAGAAGAAGACCCGACGTCTAAGGCTGAAATTATTGTGATTAACGATGAACCGATAAAACCTAGCTCCTATAATCCGATTTGTTCGTCGGGAAATTCCTCCGATGGTAGTTTTATGAGGAAATCCTGCAAGTTTATGATGACTTCAAAGCCATACATCACATGCAACTGGAAAGATGAAGCAATTACAAACGATTTGGACCGGCTTCTTGAAAATGAGGCAGCTGAACTGGAAGTACCTTGCTGGACAGTGATCGAAGATAATTATGACAGTGCGTCTAGTTCTAGTGAGTTAACTTCTGAAAACATTAGTGACGAAGTTTATTTCAAGCGCCATGCTAAATTTGAACTCGATGAAAGGCGTCGCAAAAAGTGGGATGTGCAAAGAATCCGTGAACAGAAAACAATCGAGCGTCTAAAGAAAAGACACCTCAAAGCCGATTCAGAAGAACAGAAGAACATTGGTTCCTTTTTCCCGTCGGTGGAATCAATCAAGTACGTTCAAATCACCGAGGACGTACCAGTGCAAGCATTTGGGGAACTGATCCCGATCCTACCGCCAAGCAGTTTCAGTCTGCCGTGGATGGCAACTCGCATCAACCCGACGAGTATTAGCACCGTTACGCCATCCGAGCTAGGTCCGGGCCCATTGTTTAGCGCCACCACTGGCATTCCATCAACATCGACGTCCAGCGTATCTTCTACGTCCTCACAGGAAAACAAAACGAAATTTATGCACCGTTTGGGACCCAACCTCACCGTCCAAAAGCAACGATTTACGAAGCGCATCAAGAAGGAAAACTAGACGCGGGCCGGCCTAGGACTGGATGAATGATGGATGGAAGTGATTGTGCTTTAATTGGGGACCTACTTGAAGTGATTGTTCGAATTTGCCGGACGAACGTGAATCCAATAAGAATCGAAAACAAATCCAATAGGGTTAGGGATGCTTGTGTAAAAATGCAAAATAAACATATGTATCGTTTTAAACATCTTACGAATGGTGTTATCTGATTATTTTGTAAACAGAAATTCCCACAGCCGCGGCTAGCCGGAAACGTGATATCATTTTCAAGGATTGATTTTGCGCATTACCATTAAACGTTAGAAAAAGTTGAACCCATGGAAAGCTGTTCCATGCCATATTGTATGGAAGGTTCGATCTAACGTTTAACCCACTTGGTACCAGAGAATTAGTAAAGCTTCCAAAAAAAGCATGTTGTTTACGGAATTCAAATATTTGGTGTTCAATGCTCTAATAGTTTGCGCCCACCAGAAAAATCAGTCCAATAGTGGTGACGGTGTATCTCTGCGTGCAATTTTTTTGTGAATTGGTTTAAATTTTACTGAGTTACCTATAGCCAAAAATGAATCGGGTGCGTATTGCATCATTTTATTTTTATTTTGTTTTGCTCGAAAAAGCTTATATCGAACTTTTTTTCTGTTGACGCATAAAGGAGGGGGAAGGGGTGATTAAAACGGACCAGCGACTAAGTATATACACTGTGGTGCATAATTGATCTGACAAATGCCGATTTTTAAACAAAATGATCAAGTTTGAGATGCTGTAACTATGATTTGTGTTGATTGATGGTTTGAGCTCAATTTTTAACACGGAACTACCGATATGCTGAATTTTACGTATACGAATTACACAAAAAAATATTCACAGATTTGGGCGTAACAAGGCGTTCAAAATGTGCTAAAGTGATCGAACAGCGGTACCCATTTAATTTACACGCGTGCCGCTGTCCGATCACTTTTGCACATTTTGAACGCCTTGCCACGCCCAAATCTGTGAACCAAATTTTATTTTGTACCCCGTATACGTAAAATTCAGCATATTGGTAGTTCCGTATCAAAAATTGAGCTCAATCCATCAACGCAAACCAAAGTTACAGCAGCTCAAACTTGGCCATTTTGTAGGCAAATTGGCATTTGTCCGATCAATTCACGGTCCGACAAAAAATTAACTTTTGTTCTGC